>NW_027257687.1:0-42500 GCF_043159975.1 Macaca nemestrina | reverse complement strand
CCCAGGCTGGGTGTACACCTCCTGCTCTATGGGGAGTAATATCATCCTCTCCCTTCTAGGATACTCATAACAATATCACAGGGTAGGTGAACACAGCCTGCGATACTGGAATTATTGTCATGCTCTCCCCCTCCGAATACTACGAACAATATCACAGAAGAGCTGTACCCTCCCTGCAATATTGGGAGTAATATCATACGCTGCTTCTGTGGATATTAGGAGCAATATCACCAGGTGGCTGTCCCTTCATTGCTATGTTGGGAGTCATGTTTTGAGAAATTCAGAAATGCTTTCTCAAAAATGAATAAAGTGAGATTGTCACCTCAAGTAAAATAACAAAGAGTATCTGTTGCCAAAGATAAAATCTGAACTCAAGAGAAAATAAAAACTATAGAAAACTTATGTCTATCACAGTGAGCTTGACAGTTTCCTTATAGAGACTATTCTGATGAGATTGGTGGTAATATTGTTAAAAAATGATTTTTGATGTTGTATAAAAAAATTCGTTGAAATTGAAAGATCTATATAACTCAGTGAACCAGTATCTTCCAAATGTTACAAAATCATGCATAGATAAAATGTATTCAAAGTGCAGAATAAATCAGTGGAATTCCTGTAACAGAAGAAAAAGTCCATTGTTAAAGTTGCACAAAACTCCATTGTTAAGGCTGCAGATTCCACACTGAAATTAACTTCTAAGAAACTAGTACTTACGGAACTTAGGTATAGTATCACACCATAAGCACCAATACCTGAAAAAGCTATTAAAATATTTCTCCCCTACACAGAGGCTGATTTTTCTTCACGAACTTCCACTAAAACAAGTTATTACAACAGGCTGAGTGTAGAAGCGGAGTGGATATGAGAATCCAGCTGTTTTCTATTAAGCTAGACATTAAAGAGATCTGTAAACTGTAAATGACATCACTCTCCTCACCACATTTTTGTTTTGTTTTGGAAAATGCATTTTTCATAAACTGTGTTATTTATATTAACATATAATATATTACTTTTACTTTTATATGAATAAATAATTTAAGACTTCCCCAGTATTATTATTTAATTTATTTTATTTTGAGATTGAGTCTCACTCTGTCACCCAGGCTAACGTGCAGTGGCACGATCTCAGCTTACTGCGACCTCACCTCCCATGTTCAAGCGATTCTCCTGTCTCAGCCTCCCAACTAGGTGGGATTACAAGCGTGCACCACTATGCCCAGCTAATTTTTTTATTTTTAGTAGAGATGGAATTTCTCCATGTTGGCCAGGCTAGTCTTGAACTCCTGACATCAAGTGATCTGCCCACCTCGGCTTCCCATAGTGCTGGGATTACAGGTGTGAGCTACCGTGCCCAACCCTGAGTATTATTTGTGACTATAGTAAATATCAATAAGCCACACTTCAAAAGCCATTTGGAATCCTCAATTTTTAAGAAAGTAGGTGGGTTCTGAGACCAAAATATTTGAGAACTTCAGATGTAGATTAGGCCTAAGAGAACTCGCCAGTGGCTCCACTGTACACGAGGCATTTTCCTCTCACTTTTCTCTTTGAGGCCCAAGTCCACACAAATTAAACAAAATAGAAAAATTAAATGGGGCCGGCCGTGGTGGCTCATCCCTGTAACCCCAACACTTTGGGAGACTGAGACAGGTGGATCGTTCGACTCCAGGAGTTCAAGATCAGCCTGGGCGACATGGTGAAACCTCGTCTCTACAAAAAATACAAAAATTAGCTGTGTGTGGTGTCACACCTGTAGTCCCAGATACTTGGGAGGCTGAGGTGGGAGGATCACCTGAGCCCAGGGAGGTTGAGGCTCCTGTGAGCCATGATTCTGCCACTGCATTCTAGTCAGGGTGACAGAAGGAGACCCTGTCTCAGGAAAAAAAAAAAAATATATATATATATATATATATATATATATATATGTGTGTGTGTGTAAAACTTAAATATATATGTAATATTTACTATACATAATTTTTATATAATTATATATAATACTGTATAAAATTTAATATATATATATACTAAATATTTAATAATTACTAAATATACATATATGTCTGAAAGAAACGGCTAATATTTCCTGGTGTGTCTTCATGCCATAGAACATTGACTCTCATTTTCACCTCAGAACTATTCTGGAAGACAATAGTTGATCAATCTCATTTTGGTAGAGGAAGGAAGAGGCTCAGAACAGTTAAGTAAGTTACCCAAGGTTACAGAGCTAGTAAGTGGATAGTAGCCCCATAGATTTTCTCAGCATTTCCCATGAGACCAGGATGCATCTGATGATTATCGGAAATATTTAGGTCCAAAATACTTTTGCCTAAAGTATAAGCACAATTGAGGTGAAATATGGCTTTGATTTGTTTGAATTATCCCCATAACTGCCTTGGTATGGCTACTTTCCTGGGCCAGGGAAGACAATGGCATCACAGAGGTCCCCAAATTTCCTGCAAAATTCTATAAACCAGCTGGGCCTCTCTTTAAACTTCTTGGTATAAATCCTCTTCCAAAGGAAAAGGAGGGTTGGAGTTATTTTTTTCTTTTCCTTCTGTTTTTGTTCTGGCATTCTCTTGTGAGTATGGAACTGATTACTAAATAGGGTCAAACAGCTTGAGTCGGGCTTCCTGTGTGAATGTGAACAGTGCTGATTTCTAGCCTTGCATTTGATATGTTATCTGTGGCGGCTGTGCCCGACGTTGAAGTTTCAGATGGCTTCCTTCAATTTCCTGTATTGTTGTAATTGTGGCTGTGTGTGCACATGTGCAGGTGTGGGCAGAGAAAGCAGTGAAGACAGAAGAGAGGATGTTTCTCTGTGTTTACTTGGATTTTGTGAAAGGTTTTTAGTTACATAGTGAGAGGGCCACATGTTTCAATGGAAAGAGCCCTGGTTAGCAAAAAGGAAGGTCCTCTCTTGTCTGCCACTAATTGCCTGTGTGGTTTTTGGCAACTATTTAGTCCTCGGGCCCAATTCTGCTTCCTCATAAGGCCCCTTCCAGCTCTGAAATTTTGTAACTCTGGTTTCTACTCAGAGCTTCACTTTCCAACTCCCCACACTTGGCTGTTCTAAAACGTTTGTTTTGCCTCCTGATTTTACTTTCCATGCCTTTTTTGTTCTCCTCCACTTCTCATTACTATCCCATTCGGATTTAAGTTCTTCTAGAAAAGTTCCTCCTTCCTCAGCAATTATTTTTCAGCTTCCGTTGTCTCCGAAAAAAAAAATACTATAAAAGGTCGCCTTTATCTTGGAAAGAAGATTCAGAATGTGTTGGCTTCCTGTTTTGTTGGTGAGATGTGTAGAGCTTGGAGATTGGACTGTGGGTCAGGATTCTCCGCTAAGCCTTACATGAGAGCTCTGAGCTGCTGGTCTGCCAGCCATTTCTCTCTCTGCTCTGTTTTTATTAAACTCAAATAAGTTCAAATATGCATGATAGGCCAGGCGCGGTGGCTCACGCCTGTAATCCCAGCACTTTGGGAGGCCAAGGCTGGTGGATCACGAGCTCAGGAGTTCGAGACTAGCCTGACCAACATGGTAAAACCCCGTCTCTACTAAAAATACAAAATTTAGCCGGATGTGGTGGTGCGTGCCTGTAATCCCAGCCACTGAGGAGGCTGAGGCAGGAGAATCGATTGAACCCGGAGGCGGAGGTTGCAGTGAATTGAGATCCCGCCAGTGCACTCCAGCCTGGGTGACAGAGCGAGACTCTATCTCTCTCTTTCTCTCTCTCTCTCTCTCTATATATATATAAAATAAAATATAAATATATATATTCAGGATAATGGCATATCTAATTCATCTGCTTTTATGGCCCAGGATGAACGTTTAAATGGAACCCGGAAATGAAACTTCTCGTTTTTCGTCAGCTTCTAGTCCCAAGCTGATGGCGACCCCAGAGCCTCCACAAGTGGTCTGGCGCCATCTGGTGGTGGGATGCGCTGATGCTTTGCTGCCTGATGGACGGAAAACGCAGTGCGTAATGAAGAAAACCTGTTGACTGAAATACACGCAGAGACTTAGACAAAGGACCGGTGACATTTGCAGCACATGACTCAGTAGCCCAAAAGTTCAAATTTGTTATTAAATATGCAAATTTGTGAAAGTTACAGAATCTTTGGGACCATGCAAAGTGAAGATTGATAATAGGTGTGTGCACTTTAGGCATGAGGCATGTTCAGTTTGTAACTTTGTAGTGAGATGCTTGTTCTTAGTATGGAATCCAGATGTTGTCTGCTGGTAATTTATGCTCCTGTGCAAAACGTGGGCAAATTGATTAATTTTTATCAATCTCATTTCATCTCGTTCTCATCTGTAAAAGATCATGTCTAAGGACCATTACACGCTTTAAAAACTTTCAAGGAACCCCAAACATTGCAATATTCTGATTTCCTCTAGTGATTGTATGTGCTTCACATCCATGCTTTCTTCCATCCTCCAAGAGTTTAATGTTATCAGGAGGTGTGGAGGTAATACTAAGAATTGTCATTTATTGGATGCTGCTATGTTTTTTATACTATCTTAGGTAGTTTAACATTTTTAAAATTCTGGCTTACAAAAGTCTGTAACGTAAGTATCACTGTGCTCATTTTACAGATAAGGCATGTAAAGCTTACCGCACTCTGCTTTCCATGTTTACAAACTAAAAGATAAATGAGAAACAAGGAAGAAATATGCTAATTGTCTTTATGATTCAGCACAACACCATTTATAGTGTATTTACAGCTCAGTGCAATTTGCCACTTTGCAACAATACAAAATGTCAAGTATCCAAGCCACATCATCGCTCTGTCTTCACATACTGATAAAGCTGCTGCCACACCGAAAGTGTAGGAAGAGTTTTAAAAATGCATTTTCCAGGGTGCCAGGGGAAACAAATATTTACCAAGACCAGAGCTGGTATTTCACAAATCTCTTTTCTGTGAGCTGAGGAGTGAGGAGAGGTGGAGTGACAAGCCGTCAAGTGTAATGACCATGTCCCAGATGCTGATGCAGGGATGGCGAGTGGCAGAGGACTATTGGCAGGTGTCTCGGGCATGGCACTAGAGCAGCACTCCATTTCTGTTGACCGGTTTGTTTGGGTCTTCCTTTTAAAAGTCAGTCATCCTTTTCCAAAGTGTGCTCTGTAAGGCATTCATACATTTTATATGGAAAATAAAGCTTTTGAGGCCGGGCGCGGTGGCTCAAGCCTGTAATCCCAGCACTTTGGGAGGCCGAGACAGGCGGATCACGAGGTCAGGAGATCGAGACCATCCTGGTTAACACGGTGAAACCCCGTCTCTACTAAAAAATACAAAAAACACCTAGCCAGGCGAGGTAGCGGGCGCCTGTAGTCCCAGCTACTCGGGAGGCTGAGGCAGGAGAATGGTGTAAACCCAGGAGGCGGAGCTTGCAGTGAGCTGAGATCTGGCCACTGCACTCCAGCCTGGGTGACAGAGCGAGAATCTGTCTCAAAAAAAAAAAAAAAAAAAAAAAAAAAAAAAGAAAAGAAAGCTTTTGAATGAAATACTGTGAGAAACAAGGGGCTGAATACAGTTAAATGAGTTTCTTTGCTCTAGTATAGGATTTCTTGAAACCTTTCATGTGTCAATGTGTACTTTTAACCTAATTTATAAATTAAATGTATTTTATTATATAAATTAAATACAGGTGATAGGGTTTGGCTGTGTCCCCACCCAAATCTCATCTTGAATTGTAGTTCTCATAATCCCCATGTGAGTCGGGAGGGACCTGGTAGGAGGTAATTGAATCATGGGGGTGATTGACCCCATGCTATTCTCATGATAGTGAGTTCTCACGAGATCTGATGGTTTTATAAGGGGCTTTCCCCTTCTCTCAGCTTACATTCTTCTCCTTGCTGTTACCATGTGAAGAAGGACATGTTTGCTTCCCCTTCCACCATAATTGTAAGTTTCCTGAGGCCTCCCTAGCCATGTAGAACTGTGAGTCAATGAAACTTCTTTCCTTTATAAATTACCCAGTCTCAGATATGTCTTTATTAGTAGTGTGAGAATGGACTAATCCAACAGGTCAAGGTTAAATAATTCAAATAACCCCAATAGCTGGGGAGCTGGGGATAAGGCAAAAAATGTAACCTTTCTCCCAGAGCTAGGAATCCTTCACCCTAACTACTTTAGCAGACTTGTGTGTGTGTAAATTTCTAAAACCTACCCTAGTAGCATCACCTTGCTTATGTGGTATCATAGTGCATTAAATCTGATGAATGTTGAAATAATGCTCTGTAGACGTCAAACAGCAACCCTGGTCCACACTTACATAGGGCAACAATGAACCCAGAAACAGCTTCTCTTTTGAGGAGGGCTTGTGCTCTCTAGGTGGTACACCCTCCTGCCATTGCAACCTTAGGTGACCCACCTGGCTCCTCGAGACATTGGGGTTTGTTTCCAATGGTTGAAATGAATGATCAAACCCACACTGACTTGATATCCAGACAGACTTTCCTATATCATAGATATTAGTCATCAACATTTTAGGGCATAAATTATGTTTCAGAAGTCTGTTGAGAATTCCTAGGCTGCTAAACACTTGGGAAAATCCCAGACCCTGATGCATTGCATCTTACCATTTGCTTTGTTTTGTTTTTTGTTTTTTGAGATGGAGGCTCACCTCATCACCCAGGCTGAAGTGCAGTGGCGCGATCTCATCTCACTGCAACCTCTGCCTCCTGGATTCAAACAATCCTCCTGTCCCAGCCTCCCGAGCAGCGCCCGCCATCACGCTGGCTAATTTTTAGTAGAGATGAGGTTTCACCATCTTGGCCAGGCTTATCTTGAACTCCTGACCTCGTGATCCACCCGCCTCGGCCTCCCAAAGTGCTGAGATTGCAGGCATGAGCTACTGCGCCCGGCCACATCTTACCATTTTAATAGCAACATCTTTACTTTGTGCCTGGAACTTTACAGGCAGGAACTTCATGAAGCCTCCCGGCAGCCCTATAAAGGTAGGGACATGTAACATCTTTGATGTATAGAAGATGAACTGAGTCAGAGAGTCGTTAAGCAACTTTCATCCCTAGACAACTTCCAGAATCTCTTAGTGACTCCTACTGTTTCCCCTAGTTAGCTTTTGATTCTCTCCATGAGATCTGCTCTCAGAACTTCAGCTGATCCTGATGCAGCCTTGCTGACCTATGGAATTTCCCCTCCTTTTCCAGTGCTTACCTCTCATTAGGACCTATGAGTCATTCCTCTGAGCATGACACACTGGGGCAAATGTCCGTGTCAAACTCTGTTAGAAGTTTCTATATTAAGATATAAAGAGAAAGAAGCAAAAAGCAAACTTTTATGTACACTCTGACTTCAGTTATGGGAAATGCATGGAAAAGAAAGCTGGAAGGAAAGACGGTGATGACATTGCATTAGAGTTGTAGGACAATGGATAGTTTTTTCTATTTTCTTAGTTTTATGAAATATGGTATATCAGTTATTAAATGAGAAAGGTTTACCTTCTTACTAATTTAAGAAAACTGAAATACGTCTATCAACTCAGATGGTTACCAGGCAATATCACAAAATTTGCATTTTTTTTTTTTTTTTGAGATGGAGTCTTGATCTGTTGCCCAGGCTGGAGTGCACTGGTGCAATCTCCGCTCACTGCAAGGTCCACCTCCTGGGTTCACACCATTCTCCTGCCTCAGCCTCCCAAGTAGCTGGGACTACAGGTGTGTGCCACCACGCCTGGCTAATTTTTTGTATTTTTAGTAGAGATAGGAGTTCACTGTCTTAGCTAGGATGGTCTTGATCTCCTGACTTTGTGATCCGCCCATCTCAGCCTCCCAAAGTGCTGGGACTACAGGCATGAACCACCATGCCCGGCCAATATGCAATATTCTTTAAAATAGTTACCATTTATCAATTGCTAAATAATTGTATCTTACATATGTAACCTTGAACCCCTGTAAGAACTGACCAAAGCAGCTATTATTATTATTATTATTATTATTATTATTATTATTATTGAGATGGAGTGTCACTCTGTCGCCCAGGCTGGAGCGCAATGGCACGATCTTGGTTCATGGCAACTTCTGCCTCCAGGGTTCAAGTGATTCTTTTGCCTCAGCCTCCTGAGTAGCTGGGACTACAGGTGCAAGCCATCACGCCTGGCTAATTTTTGTATTTTTAGTAGAGACAGGTTTCACCATATTGGCCAGGCTGGTCTGGAACTCCTGACCTTGTGCTCTGCCCTTCTCGGCCTCCCAAAGTGCTGGGATTACAGGCATGAGCCACTGCGCCCAGCCCAAAGCAGTTATTATTATACACTTTTTGAAGCTGAGGAAACCAAGGCCTAGAGAAGAGCAGTGATTTTTTTCCAAGAACACATTGCTGGATTTGCACGGCCAGGCTCATGTTACTTCAAAGTGACCATCATCACCTAATCATTCACCTGGTTGAAACTTATTCTTTCCATTTTCAGGGTACCCAGAAATTTTGTTACTGTATCAAGATCACAGGAAGAGTGTTTGAGACATCACCAGAATCTACAGCCTCTGCTGGTGCTCCTGGGTTCAGCTTCTAGCATTACAGGTGTGCTAGCTTGTCTCCAAGATGGCACCCATGAGCCCTAAATTCCTGGATTGATGCTCTTGCCTAGTCCTCTATTGTGTCATATCAGGATTGTTCCAAGTAACCAATAGAACACAGCAGAGGTGATGGCATGTCACAAAGTTAGGTCATAAAGGACATCATGGTTTCCATGTTGCTGGCTTCCTCTTAGATAATTTTCTCTGGAGGAAACCCAACTGTGTGTTGTGAGAAGATTTAAGCCATCCAGGGAGAGATCCACATGGTAAGGAATGGAGGCCACCAGCCGACAACCATGCCGGTGAGGGATTTTTAGAGGCAGATCCTCCAGCCCCAATCAGGCCTTCAGATTACTGCATCCCACATAGATTACAATGTTGTGAAATGACACTGAGTCAGACTCATACAGCAAAACCACTGAACTCCTGACCCACAGACACTGAGATAAATGTTGTTTATTAAATCACAGAGTTTTGGGGGTAATTAGTCACACAGTGATAGATAATTGATAGACATTGCAGATAACTTGTCTCTTTAGTCCACAAGACTTTAGACAGAGAGGAACTCTACTTGAAGATCTATTCTTAAAGAACTACACCTGGTCAGGCACGGTGGCTTATGCCTGTAATCCCAACATTTTGATAGGTCGAGGCAAGATGATTGCTTGAGCCCAAAAGTTTGAGAACAGCCTGAGAAACACGGTGAAACCCCATCACCACAAAAAACTTTCAAAAAATTAGCCAGCCATTATGGTGTGTGCCTGTCATCCCAGCTACTTGGGAGGCTGAAGCAGGAGGATTGCTTGAGTCCAGGGGTCAAGGGGTCAAGGCTACAAGTGAGCTGAGATTGCACCACTGCACTGCAGACTGGGCAACAGAGTGAGACTCTGTCTCAAAAAAAAAAAAAAAAAAAAAAAAAAAAAAGAACTACACCTGAGAAGAATTCTCTGTATTGGGATCTGATTTAAATAATTACATCCTGGACTTCAAACCTAGATATCCTGTACAAGTTTGAAACTTTTGGGAGGAGTTGAGAGGAATGAGAGTATTTTACATGTGGGAGAAATATAAATAATTTGTGGCCAGATGGTGGACTGTGATGATTTAAAATACATCCACTGATTATTTAATATTCCTTTCAAAAGATGGAACATAATTCCCCTCCACCTGAATGTGGGCTGGAGTTAGTGACTCGTTTGTGGTAAATAGAATGTAGAAGTGATTGTGTGTGATGTCAGAGACTAGGTCATGAAAGTGATGGTGTCTTTCGGCTTGCTCTTACTCTTGGATGATCTGCTCTGGGGATAGTTGTGAGTAGGCCTGCAGCCCACAGCCATGTGAGTGAGCCTTTTGAAGAGTGGACCTTCCAGGCCCAGTCAAGCCTTCAGGTGACTGCAGCCCCAGCCAACATCTTGGGAGACCCTGAGTCAGAACCCCTGCTAAGTCACTTCCAGATCCCTAAGCCTCAGAAACTGTGAAGAAAAAAAAATGGATGTGGTTTTAAGCCCTAAGTTTGGGGCATAGTTTGTTATGTAGCAATAGATAATATGTCTGATATGGTTTAGCTGTGTCCCCACCCAAATCTCACCTTGAATTGTAGCTCCCATAATTCCTTCATGTTGTGGGAGGGACCTGGTGGGAGATAATTGAATCATAGGGTGGTTTCCCCCGAACTGTTCTCATGGTAGTGAATCAGTCTCACAAGATCTGATGGTTTTATCAGGGGAAACCCCTTTTGCTTGGTTCTCATTCTCTTCTCTTGTTTGCTGCCATGTGAGATGTGCCTTTCACCTTCCACCATGAGAGTGAGGCCTCCCCAGCCATGTAGAATGGTGAATCTATTAAACCTCTTTTTTTTTTTTTTTTTTTTTTTTTTTGGTAAATGGTCATGTCTTGGATATGATTTTATCAGCAGCATGAAAATGGACTAATACAATGTTATTGCTGAAAATTTGCCTTATAATATTTTCATATTTGGATGAGAAAAAAGATTTTGGATAAATCAAAGCAAACTCTTTTCATCCTAAGATAACAGAAACAGAGTAATTTGCCTCTATTCTTGCTCCTATTTTGTCCAATATAAGCCCAGAAATGCCTTTTGTCTTTATTGTCTAATTTTTTTATTGTAGAAATGTATTCAATCACTATATTTAGTTTAGAGAACTTTGCTGTAAACAGAACATTCACAATTTTTTTAAATATATATTTTCTGAATAGCTACTTTATAATGTACACTGGGCATCCAGAGGCTATAAAGATGAATGAGGTGCAGTTATTGTCTTCATGGAATTTAACCTACTCATGGACTATTAAATAATTAAAAAACAATAATATATATTAAAGTACCAAATGCCATATATCCATATATTCTAAATTGTCTATTACCCTTTTACTCCTATCTTTTCAACTTAGCCTTTGCAACTGAAATCTTTCTTAAATTTTAAGTACATTTTATTTTTAAAAATCTTTTAGAGATGGAGTCTCACTATGTCACCCAGACTGGTCTTGAACTCTTTGCCTCAAGCAATCCTCCAGCCTCAGCCTTTCAAAGTCCTGGGACTACAGGTGTGAGTCACCGCACCCAGGCAATTCATTTATAGCTGAATATACCACCAGGTGTGGTGGTGTATGCCTATAGTCCCAGCTTCTCCAGCTACTCAGAAGGCTGTGGCAGGAGGAGCCCTTGAGCCTAGGAGTTCTGGACTGCATTACAGCCTGGGAGACAGAGCAAGACCCCGTCTCTTAAATATATATATATATATAAAATACAAAGTAAAAAACTCACATATCAAAGTGTGTACTCCTGAATTCACACAGTGACACACCCATGTATCCACACAGTGACCTACCCTTGTATCCACAATTAGATTTGGGAGCAGAACATTACCCAGCCCATATCCTGAGGAGCTGTTATTTTGCCTTCCATCGCCATACAAAAATTTTGCCAGTTTTTGAAATTTGTGAATGGAATGATATATGTAATTTTTGATTTGGCTTCTTTCACTTAAGTTACGCTTGTGAGATTTACTTTTGCTGTTCAGGGTAGCAGTAAATTCCCATAGGTCTATTACATTAAATTATATGAATACACTTGTATAAATACACTTGTCCATTCTACTGTTGATGGATAATTCGATGATTTCCAGGTTTGGGCTATAATGGAAAGTACTGCTAGGGACATACACGTACATATCTTTTGGTATCATAGAACTCTTTTTATCTGGTCTACACTGGCAGTGGAATTGCTGGGTCGTAGTGTACTTTTAGCTCAGCTCTGTCTCCCTCTCTGTGTCCTTGCTGTCTGGCTTTTCAGTATCTCCTATTAGTAGAGTTTCAAGTTTTCCCACATCTTGTTCCACATCTGCAACAACATTTGATATTATAACTCTTTTTTTTCATTTGAGATGTTCAGAAAGTGTGAAGAAAAAAAAAAAATGGATGTGGTTTTAAGCCCTAAGTTTGGGGCATAGTTTGTTATGTAGCAATAGATAATATGTCTGATATGGTTTAGCTGTGTCCCCACCCAAATCTCACCTTGAATCTTAGCTCCCATAATTCCTTCATGTTGTGAGAGGGACCCAGTGGGAGATAATTGAATCATAGGGTGGTTTCCCCCGAACTGTTCTCATGGTAGTGAATCAGTCTCACAAGATCTGATGGTTTTATCAGGGGAAACCCCTTTTGCTTGGTTCTCATTCTCTTCTCTTGTTTGCTGCCATGTGAGATGTGTCTTTCACCTTCCACCATGATTGTGAGGCCTCCCTAGTGTTTTATTATTTATTTTTTACCTAGGTTTTCTCTTTTTTTTTTTTTTTTTTTTTTGAGACGAAGTCTCGCTCTGTCGCCCAGGCTGGAGTGCAGCGGCGCAATCTCGCCTCACTGCAAGCTCCGCCTCCCGGGTTTACGCCATTCTCTTGCCTCAGCCTCCCGAGTAGCTGGGACTACAGGCGCCCGCCACCTCGCCTGGCTAGTTTTTTTCTATTTTTTAGTAGAGACGGGGTTTCAGTGTGTTAGCCAGGATGGTCTCGATCTGCTGACCTTGTGATCCGCCCGTCTCGGCCTCCCAAAGTGCTGGGATTACAGGCTCGAGCCACCGCGCCCGGCCTTTACCTAGGTTTTCTCCTGTGCTTGACAAGTCTGAAGGAATCAGAGAGGCAGAGACTGTGCAAAATATAAACTGCTCCTGAGTCTGAATAGGATGCATTAGAAGATGTAACAACTTGTTTGACAGACCCTTGTTCTCCCTGAACAACCAGATTTGTCCGAATTCCTACCTGGTTACCAAGTCATTAGTTACTAGTTGTTTGTTAGTTGACTAGTTAGTATCAACTCAGCATCGGTCCGTTCTGTATGGATGTATATGTATATATATAAGACATATATTTAAATATATATAAGGATGTGTATTTAAACGTGCTGATGGCCAGGTGTGATGGCTCACACCTGTAATCCCAGCACATTAGGAGGCCAAGTTGGGAGGATCGCTTGAAGCCAGGAGTTTGAAACCAGCCTGGGCGACATAATGAGACCTGTCTACAAACAAACAAAATAACTGGGTGTAGTGGCACACACATGTAGTCCCAGCTACTCAGGAGGCTGAGGCAGGAGGATCGCTTGAGCCCGGGAGATCGAGGTTACAGTGAGCTATGATTGCATCATTGCACTCCGGCCTGGGCAACACAGCAAGACCCTGTCTCTGAAAATAAAATAATAATAATAATAAATTGTCCTGGGCATATGAGGATTTTGATTCAGCATCCGGCTTTCATTGTCCAGAAGAGGGCAGCCTCGTTCCACGTTTTGTCTGTAGCCTCCCTGCAGACACCTCCTCCCTCCTCTGTTTGTTAAAGGGCAGGCTTTATTTGTTAAGCGCATGACAGCCTCCTGGGCAGCCAGGTGGGAACTTGGGAGGTATTTTTTCTCTTTGTTCTTTCTGGCTCTCTAACCAGATTCTAGTTAATTCCACCTGAGGTCTGGACGTGTCCTAGTTTCATTTCTAGACCTGCTGTCCCAGCTCCCTACTGTGTCTCCCAACCTCCTGCTGCAGACCCCTCAAATCTCAGACCCTCCCCTCCCCTCCCTCACCTTCTCTGTTTTCCAGAGGAATGTTTCCAAAGCACGTGCTCAAAAACGTTCCAAGGCTAGCATTTGAAGAAATAAATACATGTGATTAGGTTAAAGTCTAAATCCCCCGGTGGCATTCTTGACCGCGAAGAATCAAACTGCAATCCACTTCTCCACTTTCCTCTGCTTGTACTCCCCTCAAAAAACCCACGTTTCCGTGGAATAAGCAGAACTACGGTTTGAACAACTCTAGGTCCGAGTCTAAATGCAAAGCTCAATGTCTTTACTTTCCATCCATATGACCATGGCAAGGAAGTTAACCTCTATGAACCCTGGTTTTCATATCACTAGATGGGGCTCAGTGATACCTGCCCCTCATGGTTGGCGTGAGCCATCTTGCCCAATTGCCAACCGAGTTTTTAAGAATCCTCCAATAATCCCCCAAACTCTCCCTTCTCTTTCAGATAGTGGGACTCTGTGCTCATGCCAGTAAGTAAAGAAGAAGGAATAAGAAAGACACTGTGTGATCTAGTATTAATAAGGAAGTAAGTGATCAAATTACTCCAGCTAGATCAGTAGAATCTATTATCAAGCACGTTGAGGCCGACAGCATTCACAAATCAACTGTCTACGTTTATACTCACTGATGACTCGTGTTTCCTTTCGAGGACAAGTAAGCTTTTTAAATGATCAAGACGTTTACATTAGTTTTGCTCTTCAATGGCTTTTCTCAAAAAAGATCCAAAGGCAAAAGTTAAATTTAAAAGAGCTTTCCATGTGACTACCCCAAAGAGAGATTATCAATCACCAAATTAAATATTTGTATACAAAATAATATCTGGATGCATAGATCCTTATGTTCATCAGATGAAGAGTGAAAGACTTATTAGTCACCACGCTTTATTTACACCCCTGTCAAAATTACATGAAAATATTTCTCTCCAAAGAACCATTCTAGAGAACCCTTTCATACAAAGTGGTGTGTGTACATCTAAGAGGTTGCTCAGTTTAGCTCAAAGGCTAAAGAGTTTAGTAAACTGAGTTCCACCACCTCATGACTTTTAAGTGGTAGGTTACCACCAGAAAGAGACGACTTCAAGCACAGATTTCTAGCAGCAAGGCCAGGATTAAAAACCCATGTGACAACAGGCTTCAGAGAGAGGAACAATCCATTCCTAATTCAAAGGCCATCAAGCCCGAGTTGTAAGAACATTTTTGACTCTGAGGATCTTCTCTTTTCACCAAGAAAATCCCTTACAGCCATGGTTTAACATTCCCAAATTAAGAAATAGAAGAAACCAAATTAATTTTTAATTTATACTCCACTTTTTTATGTTTTCAATCGTCCACTACTGCAAGATGTACACTGAACGGTACAAGTCATGCGCATCATTTTCATCAGACAACCTCATCTACCAAAATGGTGATAACACAATCTTATTTTGAAGCCAAAAGAGAGTTATAAACATCAATCGTTTTCAGATATGCTTTAAAAATGTTCAAAAGTAACATCATTATTTTAAGTTACAGCACAATCATTAAAGGAAAAAAGAACCCAAGAACAAATAAAATTCGTTATTATTTTAGTTACTTTTAGTGGGAAAAATAAAACAAGATTTGGATTTTCAGCCAGGATAAAGTAAAAAGACTCTTGCCAGATGTCCATTTTCTCATTAATGAACTACTTGAGACTGTACTCCTGGGTCAACTTATTTCTGCTTCTCCTGTCTCTAGACCTATCTTAATTATATTTGTGTCTCAGGATCCATGACATCGATTTAAACAAACCCATGGGCAAATCTAAACACTGACCACACAGTGTCCAGTTTATTCATTTCTCTACAAAATGACAGAAATTCAGCCTTTAATCAGAAGTTGATTCTACCTAAATTCCTAATAAAACTAATAAAATGAAGTCACCTGGCCTGGCGCAGTGGCCCACGCCTGTAATCCCAGCACTTTGGGAGGCCAAGGCGGGCAGATCACGAGGTCAGGAGATCGAGACCACCCTGGTGAACATGGTGAAACCCCGTCTTTACTAAAAATACAAACAAATTAGCCTGGTGTGGTGGCGGGCGCCTGTACTTCCAGCTTCTAGGGAGGCTGAGGCAGGAGAATCTCTTGAACCCAGGAGGCAGAGGTTGCAGTGAGCCGAGATTGCACCTTTGCACTCTGGCCTGGGCGACAGAGTGAGACTCCGTCTAAAAAAAATTAAAAAAAAAAAATAGAAGCCATTAAAATGAACACATTTTTGTCAATGAGAAATAAACTTGTTTATTCCATGCTTTCAGGGTTCAATGAACTCTTAGAAAGCGTTTTCTGCATCCTGCTGGTTGTGGAAGTGTTTTCCCTGCAAAATGTTGTCAAGATGCTTAAAGAAGTGGTAGTTTGTTGGCAAGAGGTCAGGTGAATATGGTAGATGAGGCAAAACTTCATAGCCCAATTTATTCAACTTTTGAAGCCCTGGTTGTATGACATGTGGTCACGCGTTGTGGAGAACTGGGCCCTTTCTGTTGATCAGTGCCGGCTCCAGGTGCTGCAGTGTTCCGTGCATCTCATCGAATGGCGTGGCATACTTCTCAGATGTAATGATTTCACCAGGATTCAAAAACTGTGGTGGATCAGAAGACCGGCAGCTGACCACCAAACAGTGATCATGACCTTTTTTTGGTGCAAGTTTGACTTTGGGAAGTGGTTTGGAGCTTCTTCTCAGTCCCACCACTGAGCTGGCTGTTGTATGAAATGCACTTTTCGTGGCATGTCACAATCTGATCAAGAAATGGTTCAATGTTGTTTCATAGAATAAGAGAAGATGACACTTCAAGAGGATGCTTTTTAAAATATTTGGTCAGCTCATGAGGCACCCACTTATCAAGCTTTTTCAACTTTCCAATTGGCTTCAAATGCCGGATGACCATAGAATGGTCGACATTCAGTTCTTCGCCAACTTCTCGTGTGGCTGTAAGAGGATCAAATTCAGTGGTTGCTCTCAATTGGTTGTTATCAATTTCCGGTGGCTGCCCACTACCCTCCTCATCTTCAAGGCTCTTGCCTCCTTTGCAAAACTTCTTGAACCACTGCACTGTACATTAATTAGCAGTTCCTGGGCCAAATGTGTTGATGTTGTGAGTTGTCTCCCCTGCTTTAGGACCCATTTTGAACTCGAATAAGAAAGTCGCTTGAATTTGCTTTTTGTCTGACATCATTTCCACAGTCTAAAATAAATAAGTAATAAGTCATTAGCAATAAAAAGCAAGAAATGCCCATTAAAATGATGAATAACATAACCACATTTATTTAAGAAGGTATTCCAGTATCAAACAGCAAATTCCAAGAATGCAAAAACTGCCATTACTTTTGTACTCACCTTATAGTAATTTGTGCGATTTCTTTTTTTCTTTGTTAGCCTGGCTTGATAGTGACCAATTTTGTTGATCTTTATGAAGAAACAGCTGTTGTTCTATTGAGTTCTTCTGTTGATTTTCTGTTTTCAGTGCCATTGACTTGTCATCTTGTTTTTATTTCTTTTGAGTGAATTTGGCTTATATTGTTCTTTTTCTTTTCTTTTCTTTTTCTTTTCTTTCTTTTTTTTTTTTTTGAGACTTAGTCTTGCTCTTTTGCCCAGGTGACCTCGCTCTGTCGCACGAGGTCAGGAGATCGAGACCATCCTGGCTAACACGGTGAAACCCCGTCTCTACTAAAAATATAAAAAATTAGCCGGGCGTGGTGGTAGGCGCCTGTAGTCCCAGCTACTCAGGAGGCTGAGGCAGGAGAATAGCATGAACCCAGGAGTTGGAAACTGCAGTGAGTTGAGATCGTGCCACTGCACTCCAGCATGGGTGACAGAGCAAGATTCCGTCTCAAGAAAAAAAAAAAAAGAAAACATAGTAGCTGGGCATGGTGGTGCATGCTTGTAATCTCAGTTATTCGGGAGGCTGAGGCAGGAGAATTGCTTGAACCGGGACCCGGGAAGCGGAGGTTGCAGTGAGCCGAGATCCTGCCACTGCACTCCAGTGTGGGCTACAGAGCAAGATTCTCTCTGGAAAAATATATATATATATATATATATATATATATATATATATGTATTTGAAGTATTATCCAATGAGAGCAGGTGTTCTGGAAGACCTCATCTAAATACAGAATCTGAATGGGGGTCCATGTCACACCTGCCATTTTTTCATCTTTGCAGCTGGGCTTTTCTCCTCTTCTCTGCTGGATTCTGCTGTTTCCCACAAGGTGTTCAGAGAGTCTGCCCTGAATCCTACAAGCAGGAGATGAGAAACACACAGTGACACCAGCAGGAGAACATGAAGATGTGGTGACAGTTGTCCTCCTCCTGCAGAGTCCAGAGCAGTGCACTCCTACCACTGGTGCCCTAGCTAAGCCTGGGGGCCAGCATGCCCGATGATAGTCTGGGAGTGCTGCAGAGTCCCCACAATGGGCACCCAGCCTGTGCCCTTGCATTCTGCATGATCGTGGCCATTGTCACCTCAGAGCCCCTGTGTACAGATCAGTGCATCCTAGCAGAGCTGCATGTGAGGAAAGACCACGTGAGTCCCGGGAAAGAGCTGAGGCCCTGCAGGGGAAGGTGGCCAGGACCGAGACCTGATGCCTGTCTGGAGAATCGTCTGTGGGTGTGAGTGGCACTGTGGGGTCAGTGCCTGGGTTCTGCTGCTCCCCCTCCTCGAAGATCAGGGCCCAAGCAGGGGATGGCATGTGTGTGGCACCTGGAACTGCAGGGCCACTACACATGTGTGAGGCCATCATGGGGACCTGAACACGGTGTCGTCTGCAGACCCCACCCATCCATTGGCCCCAATTCCTGGCCAGCTTCTGCCAAGGTGAGAGGGTGGAATTTGGAAGGTGGGTGTAAGCTGAAGCCTGTCCCCCAGTGGCTGACATACAGTAGTGACACTCTCTGTGTGGGAGAAAGAAAGAGAGATCAGACTGTTACTGTGTCTATGGACAAAGACGAGGACATAAGAAAGTCCATTTTGATCTGTACTAAGAAAATTCTTCTGCCTTGAGATGCTGTTAATCTGTAACCCTAGCCCCAACCCTGTGCTCACAGAAGCATGTGCTGTATTGACTCAAGGTTTAATGGATTTAGGGCTGTGCAGGATGTGCCTTAGTGAAAATGTGTTTGCAGGCAGTATGCTTGGTAAAAGTCATCGCCATTCTCCAGTCTCGAGTACCCAGGGACACAGTGCACTGCGGAAAGCCTCAGGGACCTCTGCCCAAGAAAGCCTGGGTATTGTCCAAGGTTTCTCCCCATTGAGGCAGCCTGAGATATGGCCTCGTGGGAAGTGAAAGACCTGACCATCCCCCAGCCCGGCCCCCGTAAAAAGTCTGTGCTGAGGAGGATTAGTGGAAGAGGAAGGCCTTTTTGCAGTTGATATAAGAGGAAGGCATCTGTCTCCTGCTCATCCCTGGGAGTGGAATGTCTCAGGGTAAAACCTGACCATACATTCTATTTACTGAGATAGGAGAAAACCACTTTATGGCTGGAGGCGAGACATGCTGGCGGCAATACTGCTCTTTACTGCACGGAGATGTTTGTGTAAAGTCAAACATAAATCTGGCCGACGTGCACATAGAGGCACAGCACCTTTCCTGAAACTTATTGATGACACAGAGTCCTTTGCTCACATGTTTTCCTGCTGGCCCTCTCCCCACCACTACCCTGTAGTCCTGTCACATCCCCCTTGCCAAGATAGTAGAGATAGTGATCAATAAATAGTGAGGGAACTCCAGAGACCAGTGCCGGTGCGGGTCCTCTGTATGCTGAGCGCGGGTCCTCCATATGCTGAGCGCAGGTCCCCTGGGCCCACTTTTCTTCCTCTATACTTTGTCTCTGTGTCTTATTTCTTTTCTCAGTCTCTCATCTCCAGCTTTCGAGAAATACCCACAGGTGTGGAGGGGCAGGCCCCCTTCACTCTGATGCCACCCTTGCCCTCACCTAGCTCTCTCATACCTGGGATTCTAAGGGGTCTGCCCCAGGGTTGGATGTCCACTGCCAATCAGAGGTGAGCACGTCGATGCCTCCTGGATGTGGGGCTACTGGTGGTCAAGGCCTGGCAGTATGTGGAGGGTCTTCTCAGAGGGGCCATGGGGCCAGGGAATGGGATGGGGCGCTAACTCCTCCCTGCATAGGAACTGCAGCCCCCAGCCAAGCCCGCCCAAGTATTCCAGGTGCTGCCCATCCCGCATGCACACTGCTAGGCTCCAGGTGGCCTGGCAGAGAGGGATGGCCTGGTGGGCAGCTGAGAAGCCAGAATGAAGGGGGCGTGCACTGCCATCCGCAGTCTGGCAGCCACGAGCAGGGCGGCTGTTGCCTGGTGAGCGAGGGGGATTGGGGAAGGGCAGGCAGCCCAGTGGGCCTGATTTACCAGTGAATGAGCTGTGGGCAGAGCTGCTCCTGGCTGAGGGCTGGGGTTGGGACAGTCTGTTTGTACCTCCTGGGCTCCAGACTGCCAGCTGCCTGCCCAGGGTCTGAATGTCCTACTGTGACCTGTTTCCTCACCTGGCCCAGAGGACAGATAGGGAAGGCTTGTGTTGAGGCTTAGGCAGGGTAATCCCAGTCAGCCCTCATTAGCTTGCCTGTCCTCCAGGTCTTTTTGATTTCTTTTTTCTCTTCTTTGTTATGAAACTCTGGAGAATTGTCCTCCAGCATGTCTTCAGCTGGGGAGGTGGAAAGCCTGGACCTTGCCCTTGGCTTCAGGGCCCCTTCTGCGTGCCCCCTCCTCCTAGGGTTTTTAAAAGCATATACTTAGCAACATACCCTGTACCTGAGAGAGCTGCAGAGAACCTCCTACGTGTCCAAACCAGAACACTTTGTTCCCTGACCCCAGGCCCTCATCACACCCCAAATCCTTTCAGGTGGCCAGCTTCAGACAAGAGTCTGAACTCAATGCTTGTTTCCTGGGGTCTACACAGGCCCGTATGATGGGGCTACCTCCATTCTACCCCTGTGCCTCCCCCAATTCATTAGGGGCCTCAACTCCAGTGATTCCTAACTGGGAGTAAGGTTCCCCAGGCAAGGAATGCAGCCCTCCCCAGAATGCTGGCCTGGCCATGTCCCAGTGGACATCAGTCCTGGAGCAAGAGGTCCAAGGCAGGGAGTTTCACCCACCATTTCACCAGGTGTGGTGATCTTCCTGGGTTCCTAGCCTTCAAGATGGGATTTTTACACTCTGCCACAGTGGGGGAAACCGAGGCACAGGGCCAGTGAGCGGTAAAGAAAGAAAACCTCTGTGACTAGGAAACATGTCACTTGCCCAGCACAGCCGCGCCAGGATAGCACCCTTGGGATGTACTGCTGAGCTGTTCTTGGCGCGTGGCATGGCACTGGGGTGGAGGTCAGCAGCTTGTGGAGTTGGGGGTGGGGGTGCTGGCAGGAACAGGTAATTTTGGACCCACCATGGGGAGGAAGGGGACATTGCCCCTTTCCCCACACCTTGGGCACAGCAGCAATTTTCTTCTCTGATGTTTGTGGGCACCAATGCCTATGTGGGTGTGGGTACATCCTCCCCTTTTGTTGGTGAAGAACCTTCCTGCAGCCGTTGGGGTGGGTATGGGCACCACATGTGCCTGGCAGCAGGGTGGGGCCTGCGGAGGCTTGGCTACTATATGTCTCACTGCCACCTCCCCAGAGGAAGCAGACCTTGTGCCCTAGCGCCCCTCATACCCAGTCCCTCACATTCTTCACTTGGCATCTCCCTGCCGGATTCTCCCAACTCAGCCCCTGCCAGGTTTCTCCAGGCCCTGTGGGCCCTGGGATGGGCTCAAAGGAGGCAGCAACTGTGCTGCCTGCCTCTGCCTGAAGTCAGGGATCCCTGGCCGCTACTGGCGTCTGGTGGGCAGGGTAGGTGGGGAGGTCAGGGGTCAGCTTTTCCACTCCCTAGCCTGCACTGGCGAAGCCACCAGGTGTAACTGGCCTGGAGGCTGATCTGTGTCCTCCACAGTCCCTTGATGCATTGTATCAAAGCCAATCCTTGTGTGAATGACTTGGCCTGTTGTTACCGCCCAGGTCAAACCAGAACCGAAAGACTCTTGCACTCGGGCCCAGAGCCTGGGGCTGAGGCCGCCATGACCACCCTGTTCTCTTCCTTCTGGGGTCCCTAGGAAGCTCCCAGGACTGAATGATCCCCACAGAACACAGTGGCCAGGATGGGAGGGCTGGAGGTCAACTCCCCCCCGCCCCTACCACCACAACCAAAAGGCCCCATGGAGGTTGGCCCTGAGCTGTGGGTCCCTGTCGGATGCAGGTTCCCACGGATACTTCAGGGGGTGAGCATGGGTCCTCCTGGCTGACGGGAGTCTGGTGGGCACTGGGTGTGTGGGGCCTGTGTAGGTGGGTTGGACAGCACTGGGCCTAGCCAGGGAGCCGGGGACTGGTGTGGCCAAAGTGGGCGGCAATATGTTGCCAGAACAAAACTACAGTGCAACCAGCACAGCTGGTAGGGAGAAGGAGGCCTGCCTAGCAGGACCATCCACCCCTGTCCTGGCCCCAAGCCCAGACTGCCTGCCTGTACTGGACATTGCCTGGTCCAGGAGGCCTGGGCATGAGGGTCAGGTGGTGTGTCCCTGGGTTCCAGACTTTGGTGGTCCCTTGGGAGCTGAGCATCCTCTGGACAGGAGGAGGACTCGCGGTCCACTGTTTGTATCGGCCCCTGGGGGTGTGCCCCCACCCCAGCTTCTGAGCCTACACAGGGACGTGGCCAGGGCTCCTCCCCTGACCTATGGCTCCAGCTCTGAAAAGCTCACTGATGACTCTAACAGCTTCCTCCCCAAAGCTTGGGTCCTCGTCTGTGGGAATGGGGTGTCCCAGGCCCCCTGCAGGCAGGAACGCACCCCCAGCTCCTCTGGTGGGCCCTCCTGGGATTTCTTACCTACTGGCTTGTGAGACCCGGTTGGCCAAACTTGGTGTCCTATTTTTATTTTGGCCTTTTTCTTAGTGTGTGTTTTCTTTAACTACTGCTGTGTAGATCTTCTATTGGAGTTTTATGTAGAGAATCTTGCCCACCCAGAGGGCCCCCACCCCAGAGAGCCTCCACTTCGGCCCCCCCTGGGCTGGTCCTGCTTGTGCTCCGCTTGGTGTGAATGTTGAGTGTGATGGATCCACACGGCTGCTTGACCCTGCATCTCCTTCCTTGTTGCTGAGGCCGGTTCTGTTCTCTCTTTCTCCATGTGAATTGCACTTGAAGCCAAGATGAAGGATGAGAAGTGGTTGCTACGAAGGACCCTCCTGCAGTGAACCCACTGTGAGGAGGCTGCGCTGACCCAGCCTGTCATTTCCTTCTCTAAGCTCATTCCAGAGGTCGGCCAGGGGCAGAGGCAGCCCGTACCTGCCTGCTCTTGTGGCCCGTGAATCAAGAATGGATTTTACATTTCCAAATGCCTGAACAAATAAAAAAATAACAATTCATGACACTGAGAAGGTTCCATGTCCATAAGTAAAGTTTGATGTGGGTGCAGTCATGCCCATCTCTTCACAGGCCACCTGCAGAAGGCTGCTGTGGTGTAGCCATGGCAGAGTTGCATTCTTGAGGTAAAGATCAGTTGGCAAAGCTGAAAATACTGACTCCTGGCTCTTTAGGGAAACAGTTTCCAGTCCCTGGTTTAAGGACTGTGTGGCAAGACCCCAGGATCTTGGTCAGCTTGTTCCTCACTCAGGGCCTGCTGTGGCCTTCCCTAGTATGTCTGCAAAGTCTGCGTGCTATGGTGCCTCTCATGGGGGCATTGAGCTCTGTCGTGCTAGATTTCAGGGTGTCTGCCTCATGGTCACCTGTCTCACCAACAGAGACCCTGTGGCCAGATTCAAACTAGCAGGAGCGGTTGGTCTTTGGCAGCAGGGATACCTTCAAGCTGAGCTGCCACCCACCCTGAGGTGGTCCCATGACACTCACTGTCTCGGTCAAGATTGGGGCAGGGGTGGTGTCCTGAACTGCCCTGCGATGTGGATCGTAATAGCCAGGGGGGAGAGGGGGTTGCTGTTACTCCCCATATCATGGGGAGTGCCTCACCCCCTGCGATGTGGATCATAATAGCCAATTACTCCCCCCTGCAATGTGTGTCCATTATTAGCAGTCTCTTTTATTCAGGATATTAGGAACAATTTCACAGGTTGCGTGTACCCAGCCTTCGACAGGAGAACGAATACCATCCTCTGCACCTCCGGATATTAGGAACCATATCACACAATGGGTGTACACTTTTTGGGAGATTTGGGGTAATGTCGTCCTGTGTTTCCCTGAATATTCGGAGACATATCACAGGGCGGTTGTACACCCACTACTCTCTTGGAAGGAACATCATACTTTACCTACTGGAAATTAGGAGCAATATCACAGACTGGGTGTCAAGCCACTGTCATACTGGAAGTAATATCATGCTCTCCCCCACAAGTTATGAGGAACAATATCACAGGGGGGTGTGTACCTTCTTTGGTAGTGGGAGTAGTATCATCGTCTCTTCCTTTAGATGACAGGAAAAATATCACAGGGTGGGTGTACACCCCGTGTGTTTTTGGAAGCAATGTCATTCTCTCTTCTTCTAGGTTTTAGGATTCATATCACAGGCAGGATGTACACCCCTTGTTTTATTGGATGGAATCTCATCCTCTTTCAACCTGTATCTTTAGAACAATATCACATGGGGGCTGTCCATCCCTTCAATATTGTTAGTAATACCATCTTCTCCTTTCCTGGACATAAGAAATAATATCACTGGAGCGGTGTACACCCCTTGCAATGTTGGTAGTAATATCACCTCTCCCCTGTGGTTATTAAGGACAAAATCCCAGGGTGGCTGTACGGTTCCTACTTTATTGGGAGTAATGTCATCCATTCACCCCCTGGATAAGAGGAACCATATCACTGAAGAGGTGTCCACCCCCTTCGATGTTGTCAGCCATGTCATCCTCTTCCTGCCTGGATATTAGGAACGATACCCCAGGGTTGCAGGCGGTGTATACCCCCTGCGATATCAAAACAAATCATGCTCTTTCCCGCTGGATATTAGGAACTACATCACAGGTGTGTGTGCACCTTCTGGGATATCGGGAGTACTATCAGCCTCCACCCCTCTGCATATTAGGAACAATATACAGGGGACAGGGTGGTTACACCCCCTGCGACATTGAGAGCAATATTCTTCTCTTTCCCCTGTACATTAGGAACCACATCACAGGGGTCTGTACACCTTCTGCGATATTGGGATTAATGTTATCCTCTCCCCCAACTGAATGTCAAAAACAATATCACAGAAGGATGTACACCCCCTACGATATTGCCACTGGTATCATCGTCTCCCTCCCAGGATATAGGGAACAATATCACAAGGGGGTGTACATCCCCTGCAATATTGGGAGTAATGTCTTCCTCTCCCCCGCTGACTATTACGAACAATGTCACAGAAGGAGTGTACAACCCCTGCTCTGTAGGGGGTGATATCCTCTCCATCCCTGGATATTAGGAACAATATCACTAGACAGTGTACACCTCCTGCAATATTGAGAATAATCCTCTCGTCCCCTGGATATCAGGAATCATATCACAGGGGTGGTGTACATCCACTGCGAAATCAAAAGAAATACCATCATCTGCACCTTTGGATGTTAGGGACAATATTATGGGGGAGGTCTACAACCCCTGCGATATTGGGAGTCATATCATTCTCTCTCACCCAGGATATAAGAAACAAGACGACCGAGGGGATATACAACCACTGTGACAGTTTCAATAATGTTATCCTCTACTCGATGGATATTAGGAAAAACATCATAGAGGGGTGTACACTTTCTTCAATGTTGGGAGTAATATCATTCTCTCCCCGCCGGATATCAGGAACAAGTCTATTAATTATAAATATTAATAAATATAATAAAAATTAATAATAATAATCAATGTTAATACTCATAATAAAGGTAGTAAAAATGAATACTGGTTAAAAATGTTAACAATTGGTATTAATAATTAATAGTAATATCACTATTAATAATAAAAGAATGATATCAGCAATTAATGTTGCTTAAGTCAATATTAAGAGATGTTGGTAATAAAATAATGATTAATATTACGAACTAATAATATTGTTAAATGACATTAATATTCATAATTAATTTTAAGCGTGCATAATCATATATGTAAAATAATTATCCATAATTAATAATGGTATCCTATTAATAGTGTCATTGAAAATTATTAAAATTGATCATTGATGTTTAATAATTAATCAAATTATTACTCCTAATACCGCAAGGGGTGTACACCTAACTGTGATGTCATTCCTAATATCCAGTGACGGAGAGCATGATATTAGTTTTAATATCGCAGTAGGTGTACACTCAAGCTGTGACACCGATCCTAATATCCAGGCGGATAGAATATGACAAGACTCCCAACATAGCAATGAATGGACAGACACCTGGTGATACTGCTCCTAATATTCACGGAAGAAGCATATGATATCATTCCTAATATCACAGGGAGTGTACAGTTCTTCTGTGATATTGTTCCTAGTATCCAGAAGGGGAGAGGATGATAATAATTACGGTATCACAGGCTGTGTTCACCCGCCCTGTGATATTGTTATTAATATCCTGGAAGGGAGAGGATGATATGGCTCCCGATAGAGCAGGAGGTGTACAACCAGCCTGGGATATTGTTTCTAATATCCATGGAGGGGAGAGGCTGATATTACTCCCAATATGACAGGGGGTGAACATCCATCCTGTGATACTCTTCTTAATATCTCAAGCCCGAGAGATTCATACTAATACCAGTATTGAAGACACTGTACATCCCCGTGTGATACTCTTCCTGAAATGCGGAAGGGAAGAAGATGGAATTAATTCCCATATCACAGGAGTTGAACACACACTCTGTAATATCTTTCCTAATTCGCAGGGGGGTGAGCCACCCCCCTGCGAGGTGGGGACCAATAGCCACCCCCTCTGCCCCCCTTGGCTATTGGGAGCCACCTCGCAGGGGGGTGAGCCACCCCCCTGCGAGGTGGGGACCAATAGCCACCCCCTCTGCCCCCCTTGGCTATTGGGAGCCACCTCGCAGGGGGGTGAGCCACCCCCCTGCGAGGTGGGGACCAATAGCCACCCCCTCTGCCCCCCTTGGCTATTGGGAGCCACCTCGCAGGGGGGTGAGCCACCCCCCTGCGAGGTGGGGACCAATAGCCACCCCCTCTGCCCCCCTTGGCTATTGGGAGCCACCTCGCAGGGGGGTGAGCCACCCCCCTGCGAGGTGGGGACCAATAGCCACCCCCTCTGCCCCCCTTGGCTATTGGGAGCCACCTCGCAGGGGGGTGAGCCACCCCCCTGCGAGGTGGGGACCAATAGCCACCCCCTCTGCCCCCCTTGGCTATTGGGAGCCACCTCGCAGGGGGGTGAGCCACCCCCCTGCGAGGTGGGGACCAATAGCCACCCCCTCTGCCCCCCTTGGCTATTGGGAGCCACCTCGCAGGGGGGTGAGCCACCCCCCTGCGAGGTGGGGACCAATAGCCACCCCCTCTGCCCCCCTTGGCTATTGGGAGCCACCTCGCAGGGGGGTGAGCCACCCCCCTGCGAGGTGGGGACCAATAGCCACCCCCTCTGCCCCCCTTGGCTATTGGGAGCCACCTCGCAGGGGGGTGAGCCACCCCCCTGCGAGGTGGGGACCAATAGCCACCCCCTCTGCCCCCCTTGGCTATTGGGAGCCACCTCGCAGGGGGGTGAGCCACCCCCCTGCGAGGTGGGGACCAATAGCCACCCCCTCTGCCCCCCTTGGCTATTGGGAGCCACCTCGCAGGGGGGTGAGCCACCCCCCTGCGAGGTGGGGACCAATAGCCACCCCCTCTGCCCCCCTTGGCTATTGGGAGCCACCTCGCAGGGGGGTGAGCCACCCCCCTGCGAGGTGGGGACCAATAGCCACCCCCTCTGCCCCCCTTGGCTATTGGGAGCCACCTCGCAGGGGGGTGAGCCACCCCCCTGCGAGGTGGGGACCAATAGCCACCCCCTCTGCCCCCCTTGGCTATTGGGAGCCACCTCGCAGGGGGGTGAGCCACCCCCCTGCGAGGTGGGGACCAATAGCCACCCCCTCTGCCCCCCTTGGCTATTGGGAGCCACCTCGCAGGGGGGTGAGCCACCCCCCTGCGAGGTGGGGACCAATAGCCACCCCCTCTGCCCCCCTTGGCTATTGGGAGCCACCTCGCAGGGGGGTGAGCCACCCCCCTGCGAGGTGGGGACCAATAGCCACCCCCTCTGCCCCCCTTGGCTATTGGGAGCCACCTCGCAGGGGGGTGAGCCACCCCCCTGCGAGGTGGGGACCAATAGCCACCCCCTCTGCCCCCCTTGGCTATTGGGAGCCACCTCGCAGGGGGGTGAGCCACCCCCCTGCGAGGTGGGGACCAATAGCCACCCCCTCTGCCCCCCTTGGCTATTGGGAGCCACCTCGCAGGGGGGTGAGCCACCCCCCTGCGAGGTGGGGACCAATAGCCACCCCCTCTGCCCCCCTTGGCTATTGGGAGCCACCTCGCAGGGGGGTGAGCCACCCCCCTGCGAGGTGGGGACCAATAGCCACCCCCTCTGCCCCCCTTGGCTATTGGGAGCCACCTCGCAGGGGGGTGAGCCACCCCCCTGCGAGGTGGGGACCAATAGCCACCCCCTCTGCCCCCCTTGGCTATTGGGAGCCACCTCGCAGGGGGGTGAGCCACCCCCCTGCGAGGTGGGGACCAATAGCCACCCCCTCTGCCCCCCTTGGCTATTGGGAGCCACCTCGCAGGGGGGTGAGCCACCCCCCTGCGAGGTGGGGACCAATAGCCACCCCCTCTGCCCCCCTTGGCTATTGGGAGCCACCTCGCAGGGGGGTGAGCCACCCCCCTGCGAGGTGGGGACCAATAGCCACCCCCTCTGCCCCCCTTGGCTATTGGGAGCCACCTCGCAGGGGGGTGAGCCACCCCCCTGCGAGGTGGGGACCAATAGCCACCCCCTCTGCCCCCCTTGGCTATTGGGAGCCACCTCGCAGGGGGGTGAGCCACCCCCCTGCGAGGTGGGGACCAATAGCCACCCCCTCTGCCCCCCTTGGCTATTGGGAGCCACCTCGCAGGGGGGTGAGCCACCCCCCTGCGAGGTGGGGACCAATAGCCACCCCCTCTGCCCCCCTTGGCTATTGGGAGCCACCTCGCAGGGGGGTGAGCCACCCCCCTGCGAGGTGGGGACCAATAGCCACCCCCTCTGCCCCCCTTGGCTATTGGGAGCCACCTCGCAGGGGGGTGAGCCACCCCCCTGCGAGGTGGGGACCAATAGCCACCCCCTCTGCCCCCCTTGGCTATTGGGAGCCACCTCGCAGGGGGGTGAGCCACCCCCCTGCGAGGTGGGGACCAATAGCCACCCCCTCTGCCCCCCTTGGCTATTGGGAGCCACCTCGCAGGGGGGTGAGCCACCCCCCTGCGAGGTGGGGACCAATAGCCACCCCCTCTGCCCCCCTTGGCTATTGGGAGCCACCTCGCAGGGGGGTGAGCCACCCCCCTGCGAGGTGGGGACCAATAGCCACCCCCTCTGCCCCCCTTGGCTATTGGGAGCCACCTCGCAGGGGGGTGAGCCACCCCCCTGCGAGGTGGGGACCAATAGCCACCCCCCTCTGCCCCCCTTGGCTATTGGGAGCCACCTCGCAGGGGGGTGAGCCACCCCCCTGCGAGGTGGGGACCAATAGCCACCCCCTCTGCCCCCCTTGGCTATTGGGAGCCACCTCGCAGGGGGGTGAGCCACCCCCCTGCGAGGTGGGGACCAATAGCCACCCCCTCTGCCCCCCTTGGCTATTGGGAGCCACCTCGCAGGGGGGTGAGCCACCCCCCTGCGAGGTGGGGACCAATAGCCACCCCCTCTGCCCCCCTTGGCTATTGGGAGCCACCTCGCAGGGGGGTGAGCCACCCCCCTGCGAGGTGGGGACCAATAGCCACCCCCTCTGCCCCCCTTGGCTATTGGGAGCCACCTCGCAGGGGGGTGAGCCACCCCCCTGCGAGGTGGGGACCAATAGCCACCCCCTCTGCCCCCCTTGGCTATTGGGAGCCACCTCGCAGGGGGGTGAGCCACCCCCCTGCGAGGTGGGGACCAATAGCCACCCCCTCTGCCCCCCTTGGCTATTGGGAGCCACCTCGCAGGGGGGTGAGCCACCCCCCTGCGAGGTGGGGACCAATAGCCACCCCCTCTGCCCCCCTTGGCTATTGGGAGCCACCTCGCAGGGGGGTGAGCCACCCCCCTGCGAGGTGGGGACCAATAGCCACCCCCTCTGCCCCCCTTGGCTATTGGGAGCCACCTCGCAGGGGGGTGAGCCACCCCCTGCGAGGTGGGGACCAATAGCCACCCCCTCTGCCCCCCTTGGCTATTGGGAGCCACCTCGCAGGGGGGTGAGCCACCCCCCTGCGAGGTGGGGACCAATAGCCACCCCCTCTGCCCCCCTTGGCTATTGGGAGCCACCTCGCAGGGGGGTGAGCCACCCCCCTGCGAGGTGGGGACCAATAGCCACCCCCTCTGCCCCCCTTGGCTATTGGGAGCCACCTCGCAGGGGGGTGAGCCACCCCCCTGCGAGGTGGGGACCAATAGCCACCCCCTCTGCCCCCCTTGGCTATTGGGAGCCACCTCGCAGGGGGGTGAGCCACCCCCCTGCGAGGTGGGGACCAATAGCCACCCCCTCTGCCCCCCTTGGCTATTGGGAGCCACCTCGCAGGGGGGTGAGCCACCCCCCTGCGAGGTGGGGACCATAGCCACCCCCTCTGCCCCCCTTGGCTATTGGAGCCACCTCGCAGGGGGGTGAGCCACCCCCCTGCGAGGTGGGGACCAATAGCCACCCCCCTCTGCCCCCCTTGGCTATTGGGAGCCACCTCGCAGGGGGGTGAGCCACCCCCCTGCGAGGTGGGGACCAATAGCCACCCCCTCTGCCCCCCTTGGCTATTGGGAGCCACCTCGCAGGGGGGTGAGCCACCCCCCTGCGAGGTGGGGACCAATAGCCACCCCCTCTGCCCCCCTTGGCTATTGGGAGCCACCTCGCAGGGGGGTGAGCCACCCCCCTGCGAGGTGGGGACCAATAGCCACCCCCTCTGCCCCCCTTGGCTATTGGGAGCCACCTCGCAGGGGGGTGAGCCACCCCCCTGCGAGGTGGGGACCAATAGCCACCCCCTCTGCCCCCCTTGGCTATTGGGAGCCACCTCGCAGGGGGGTGAGCCACCCCCCTGCGAGGTGGGGACCAATAGCCACCCCCTCTGCCCCCCTTGGCTATTGGAGCCACCTCGCAGGGGGGTGAGCCACCCCCCTGCGAGGTGGGGACCAATAGCCACCCCCTCTGCCCCCCTTGGCTATTGGGAGCCACCTCGCAGGGGGGTGAGCCACCCCCCTGCGAGGTGGGGACCAATAGCCACCCCCTCTGCCCCCCTTGGCTATTGGGAGCCACCTCGCAGGGGGGTGAGCCACCCCCCTGCGAGGTGGGGACCAATAGCCACCCCCTCTGCCCCCCCTTGGCTATTGGGAGCCACCTCGCAGGGGGGTGAGCCACCCCCCTGCGAGGTGGGGACCAATAGCCACCCCCTCTGCCCCCTTGGCTATTGGGAGCCACCTCGCAGGGGGGTGAGCCACCCCCCTGCGAGGTGGGGACCAATAGCCACCCCCTCTGCCCCCCTTGGCTATTGGGAGCCACCTCGCAGGGGGGTGAGCCACCCCCCTGCGAGGTGGGGACCAATAGCCACCCCCTCTGCCCCCCTTGGCTATTGGGAGCCACCTCGCAGGGGGGTGAGCCACCCCCCTGCGAGGTGGGGACCAATAGCCACCCCCTCTGCCCCCCTTGGCTATTGGGAGCCACCTCGCAGGGGGGTGAGCCACCCCCCTGCGAGGTGGGGACCAATAGCCACCCCCTCTGCCCCCTTGGCTATTGGAGCCACCTCGCAGGGGGGTGAGCCACCCCCCTGCGAGGTGGGGACCAATAGCCACCCCCTCTGCCCCCCTTGGCTATTGGGAGCCACCTCGCAGGGGGGTGAGCCACCCCCCTGCGAGGTGGGGACCAATAGCCACCCCCTCTGCCCCCTTGGCTATTGGGAGCCACCTCGCAGGGGGGTGAGCCACCCCCTGCGAGGTGGGGACCAATAGCCACCCCCTCTGCCCCCCTTGGCTATTGGGAGCCACCTCGCAGGGGGGTGAGCCACCCCCTGCGAGGTGGGGACCAATAGCCACCCCCTCTGCCCCCTTGGCTATTGGGAGCCACCTCGCAGGGGGGTGAGCCACCCCCCTGCGAGGTGGGGACCAATAGCCACCCCCTCTGCCCCCCTTGGCTATTGGGAGCCACCTCGCAGGGGGGTGAGCCACCCCCCTGCGAGGTGGGGACCAATAGCCACCCCCTCTGCCCCCCTTGGCTATTGGGAGCCACCTCGCAGGGGGGTGAGCCACCCCCTGCGAGGTGGGGACCAATAGCCACCCCCTCTGCCCCCCTTGGCTATTGGGAGCCACCTCGCAGGGGGGTGAGCCACCCCCCTGCGAGGTGGGGACCAATAGCCACCCCCTCTGCCCCCCTTGGCTATTGGGAGCCACCTCGCAGGGGGGTGAGCCACCCCCCTGCGAGGTGGGGACCAATAGCCACCCCCTCTGCCCCCCTTGGCTATTGGGAGCCACCTCGCAGGGGGGTGAGCCACCCCCTGCGAGGTGGGGACCAATAGCCACCCCCCTCTGCCCCCTTGGCTATTGGGAGCCACCTCGCAGGGGGGTGAGCCACCCCCTGCGAGGTGGGGACCAATAGCCACCCCCCTCTGCCCCCCTTGGCTATTGGGAGCCACCTCGCAGGGGGGTGAGCCACCCCCCTGCGAGGTGGGGACCAATAGCCACCCCCTCTGCCCCCCTTGGCTATTGGGAGCCACCTCGCAGGGGGGTGAGCCACCCCCCTGCGAGGTGGGGACCAATAGCCACCCCCTCTGCCCCCCTTGGCTATTGGGAGCCACCTCGCAGGGGGGTGAGCCACCCCCCTGCGAGGTGGGGACCAATAGCCACCCCCTCTGCCCCCCTTGGCTATTGGGAGCCACCTCGCAGGGGGGTGAGCCACCCCCCTGCGAGGTGGGGACCAATAGCCACCCCCTCTGCCCCCCTTGGCTATTGGGAGCCACCTCGCAGGGGGGTGAGCCACCCCCCTGCGAGGTGGGGACCAATAGCCACCCCCTCTGCCCCCCTTGGCTATTGGGAGCCACCTCGCAGGGGGGTGAGCCACCCCCCTGCGAGGTGGGGACCAATAGCCACCCCCTCTGCCCCCCTTGGCTATGGGAGCCACCTCGCAGGGGGGTGAGCCACCCCCCTGCGAGGTGGGGACCAATAGCCACCCCCTCTGCCCCCCTTGGCTATTGGGAGCCACCTCGCAGGGGGGTGAGCCACCCCCCTGCGAGGTGGGGACCAATAGCCACCCCCTCTGCCCCCCTTGGCTATTGGGAGCCACCTCGCAGGGGGGTGAGCCACCCCCCTGCGAGGTGGGGACCAATAGCCACCCCCTCTGCCCCCCTTGGCTATTGGGAGCCACCTCGCAGGGGGGTGAGCCACCCCCCTGCGAGGTGGGGACCAATAGCCACCCCCTCTGCCCCCCTTGGCTATTGGGAGCCACCTCGCAGGGGGGTGAGCCACCCCCCTGCGAGGTGGGGACCAATAGCCACCCCCTCTGCCCCCCTTGGCTATTGGGAGCCACCTCGCAGGGGGGTGAGCCACCCCCCTGCGAGGTGGGGACCAATAGCCACCCCCTCTGCCCCCCTTGGCTATTGGGAGCCACCTCGCAGGGGGGTGAGCCACCCCCCTGCGAGGTGGGGACCAATAGCCACCCCCTCTGCCCCCCTTGGCTATTGGGAGCCACCTCGCAGGGGGGTGAGCCACCCCCCTGCGAGGTGGGGACCAATAGCCACCCCCTCTGCCCCCCTTGGCTATTGGGAGCCACCTCGCAGGGGGGTGAGCCACCCCCCTGCGAGGTGGGGACCAATAGCCACCCCCTCTGCCCCCCTTGGCTATTGGGAGCCACCTCGCAGGGGGGTGAGCCACCCCCCTGCGAGGTGGGGACCAATAGCCACCCCCTCTGCCCCCCTTGGCTATTGGGAGCCACCTCGCAGGGGGGTGAGCCACCCCCTGCGAGGTGGGGACCAATAGCCACCCCCTCTGCCCCCCTTGGCTATTGGGAGCCACCTCGCAGGGGGGTGAGCCACCCCCCTGCGAGGTGGGGACCAATAGCCACCCCCTCTGCCCCCCTTGGCTATTGGGAGCCACCTCGCAGGGGGTGAGCCACCCCCCTGCGAGGTGGGGACCAATAGCCACCCCCCTCTGCCCCCCTTGGCTATTGGGAGCCACCTCGCAGGGGGGTGAGCCACCCCCCTGCGAGGTGGGGACCAATAGCCACCCCCTCTGCCCCCCTTGGCTATTGGGAGCCACCTCGCAGGGGGGTGAGCCACCCCCCTGCGAGGTGGGGACCAATAGCCACCCCCTCTGCCCCCCTTGGCTATTGGGAGCCACCTCGCAGGGGGTGAGCCACCCCCCTGCGAGGTGGGACCAATAGCCACCCCCTCTGCCCCCCTTGGCTATTGGGAGCCACCTCGCAGGGGGGTGAGCCACCCCCCTGCGAGGTGGGGACCAATAGCCACCCCCTCTGCCCCCCTTGGCTATTGGGAGCCACCTCGCAGGGGGGTGAGCCACCCCCCTGCGAGGTGGGGACCAATAGCCACCCCCTCTCCCCCCCTTGGCTATTGGGAGCCACCTCGCAGGGGGGTGAGCCACCCCCCTGCGAGGTGGGGACCAATAGCCACCCCCTCTCCCCCCCTTGGCTATTGGGAGCCACCTCGCAGGGGGGTGAGCCACCCCCTGCGAGGTGGGGACCAATAGCCACCCCCTCTCCCCCCCTTGGCTATTGGGAGCCACCTCGCAGGGGGGTGAGCCACCCCCCTGCGAGGTGGGGACCAATAGCCACCCCCTCTCCCCCCCTTGGCTATTGGGAGCCACCTCGCAGGGGGGTGAGCCACCCCCCGCGAGGTGGGGACCAATAGCCACCCCCTCTCCCCCCCTTGGCTATTGGGAGCCACCTCGCAGGGGGGTGAGCCACCCCCCGCGAGGTGGGGACCAATAGCCACCCCCTCTCCCCCCCTTGGCTATTGGGAGCCACCTCGCAGGGGGGTGAGCCACCCCCCGCGAGGTGGGGACCAATAGCCACCCCCTCTCCCCCCCTTGGCTATTGGGAGCCACCTCGCAGGGGGGTGAGCCACCCCCCGCGAGGTGGGGACCAATAGCCACCCCCCTCTCCCCCCCTTGGCTATTGGGAGCCACCTCGCAGGGGGGTGAGCCACCCCCCGCGAGGTGGGGACCAATAGCCACCCCCTCTCCCCCCCTTGGCTATTGGGAGCCACCTCGCAGGGGGGTGAGCCACCCCCCGCGAGGTTGGGGACCAATAGCCACCCCCTCTCCCCCCCTTGGCTATTGGGAGCCACCTCGCAGGGGGGTGAGCCACCCCCCGCGAGGTGGGGACCAATAGCCACCCCCTCTCCCCCCCTTGGCTATTGGGAGCCACCCTCGCAGGGGGGTGAGCCACCCCCCGCGAGGTGGGGACCAATAGCCACCCCCTCTCCCCCCCTTGGCTATTGGGAGCCACCTCGCAGGGGGGTGAGCCACCCCCCGCGAGGTGGGGACCAATAGCCACCCCCTCTCCCCCCCTTGGCTATTGGGAGCCACCTCGCAGGGGGTGAGCCACCCCCCGCGAGGTGGGGACCAATAGCCACCCCCTCTCCCCCCCTTGGCTATTGGGAGCCACCTCGCAGGGGGTGAGCCACCCCCCGCGAGGTGGGGACCAATAGCCACCCCCTCTCCCCCCTTGGCTATTGGGAGCCACCTCGCAGGGGGGTGAGCCACCCCCCGCGAGGTGGGGACCAATAGCCACCCCCTCTCCCCCCCTTGGCTATTGGGAGCCACCTCGCAGGGGGGTGAGCCACCCCCGCGAGGTGGGGACCAATAGCCACCCCCTCTCCCCCCCTTGGCTATTGGGAGCCACCTCGCAGGGGGGTGAGCCACCCCCCGCGAGGTGGGGACCAATAGCCACCCCCTCTCCCCCCCTTGGCTATTGGGAGCCACCTCGCAGGGGGGTGAGCCACCCCCCGCGAGGTGGGGACCAATAGCCACCCCCTCTCCCCCCCTTGGCTATTGGGAGCCACCTCGCAGGGGGGTGAGCCACCCCCCGCGAGGTGGGGACCAATAGCCACCCCCTCTCCCCCCCTTGGCTATTGGGAGCCACCTCGCAGGGGGGTGAGCCACCCCCCGCGAGGTGGGGACCAATAGCCACCCCCTCTCCCCCCCTTGGCTATTGGGAGCCACCTCGCAGGGGGGTGAGCCACCCCCCGCGAGGTGGGGACCAATAGCCACCCCCCTCTCCCCCCCTTGGCTATTGGGAGCCACCTCGCAGGGGGGTGAGCCACCCCCCGCGAGGTGGGGACCAATAGCCACCCCCTCTCCCCCCCTTGGCTATTGGGAGCCACCTCGCAGGGGGGTGAGCCACCCCCCGCGAGTGGGGACCAATAGCCACCCCCTCTCCCCCCCTTGGCTATTGGGAGCCACCTCGCAGGGGGTGAGCCACCCCCCGCGAGGTGGGGACCAATAGCCACCCCCTCTCCCCCCCTTGGCTATTGGGAGCCACCTCGCAGGGGGGTGAGCCACCCCCCGCGAGGTGGGGACCAATAGCCACCCCCTCTCCCCCCCTTGGCTATTGGGAGCCACCTCGCAGGGGGGTGAGCCACCCCCCGCGAGGTGGGGACCAATAGCCACCCCCTCTCCCCCCCTTGGCTATTGGGAGCCACCTCGCAGGGGGGTGAGCCACCCCCCGCGAGGTGGGGACCAATAGCCACCCCCTCTCCCCCCCTTGGCTATTGGGAGCCACCTCGCAGGGGGGTGAGCCACCCCCCGCGAGGTGGGGACCAATAGCCACCCCCTCTCCCCCCCTTGGCTATTGGGAGCCACCTCGCAGGGGGGTGAGCCACCCCCCGCGAGGTGGGGACCAATAGCCACCCCCTCTCCCCCCCTTGGCTATTGGGAGCCACCTCGCAGGGGGTGAGCCACCCCCCGCGAGGTGGGGACCAATAGCCACCCCCTCTCCCCCCCCCTTGGCTATTGGGAGCCACCTCGCAGGGGGGTGAGCCACCCCCCCCGCGAGGTGGGGACCAATAGCCACCCCTCTCCCCCCCTTGGCTATTGGGAGCCACCTCGCAGGGGGGTGAGCCACCCCCCGCGAGGTGGGGACCAATAGCCACCCCCTCTCCCCCCCTTGGCTATTGGGAGCCACCTCGCAGGGGGGTGAGCACCCCCCGCGAGGTGGGGACCAATAGCCACCCCCTCTCCCCCCCTTGGCTATTGGAGCCACCTCGCAGGGGGGTGAGCCACCCCCCGCGAGGTGGGGACCAATAGCCACCCCCTCTCCCCCCCTTGGATATTGGGATGCCACCTCGCAGGGGGGTGAGCCACCCCCCGCGAGGTGGGGACAATAGCCACCCCCTATCCCCCCCTTGGCTATTGGGAGCCACCTCGCGGGGGGTGAGCCACCCCCGCGAGGTGGGACCAATAGCCACACCCTCTCCCCCCTTGGCCTATTGGGAGCACCTCGCAGGGGGGTGAGCCACCCCCCGCGGGTGGGGGACACCATAGCCACCCCCCTCTCCCCCCCTTGAGGGAGCCACCTCGCAGGGGGGTGAGCCACCCCCCGCGAGGTGGGGACCAATAGCCACCCCCTCTCCCCCCCTTGGCTATTGGGAGCCACCTCGCAGGGGGGTGAGCCACCCCCCGCGAGGTGGGGACCAATAGCCACCCCCTCTCCCCCCCTTGGCTATTGGGAGCCACCTCGCAGGGGGGTGAGCCACCCCCCGCGAGGTGGGGACCAATAGCCACCCCCTCTCCCCCCCTTGGCTATTGGAGCCACCTCGCAGGGGGGTGAGCCACCCCCCGCGAGGTGGGGACCAATAGCCACCCCCTCTCCCCCCTTGGCTATTGGGAGCCACCTCGCAGGGGGGTGAGCCACCCCCCGCGAGGTGGGGACCAATAGCCACCCCCTCTCCCCCCCTTGGCTATTGGGAGCCACCTCGCAGGGGGGTGAGCCACCCCCCGCGAGGTGGGGACCAATAGCCACCCCCTCTCCCCCCCTTGGCTATTGGGAGCCACCTCGCAGGGGGTGAGCCACCCCCCGCGAGGTGGGGACCAATAGCCACCCCCTCTCCCCCCCTTGGCTATTGGGAGCCACCTCGCAGGGGGGTGAGCCACCCCCCGCGAGGTGGGGACCAATAGCCACCCCCTCTCCCCCCCTTGGCTATTGGGAGCCACCTCGCAGGGGGGTGAGCCACCCCCCGCGAGGTGGGGACCAATAGCCACCCCCTCTCCCCCCCTTGGCTATTGGGAGCCACCTCGCAGGGGGGTGAGCCACCCCCCGCGAGGTGGGGACCAATAGCCACCCCCTCTCCCCCCCTTGGCTATTGGGAGCCACCTCGCAGGGGGGTGAGCCACCCCCCGCGAGGTGGGGACCAATAGCCACCCCCTCTCCCCCCCTTGGCTATTGGGAGCCACCTCGCAGGGGGGTGAGCCACCCCCCGCGAGGTGGGGACCAATAGCCACCCCCTCTCCCCCCCTTGGCTATTGGGAGCCACCTCGCAGGGGGGTGAGCCACCCCCCGCGAGGTGGGGACCAATAGCCACCCCCTCTCCCCCCCTTGGCTATTGGGAGCCACCTCGCAGGGGGGTGAGCCACCCCCGCGAGGTGGGGACCAATAGCCACCCCCTCTCCCCCCCTTGGCTATTGGGAGCCACCTCGCAGGGGGGTGAGCCACCCCCGCGAGGTGGGGACCAATAGCCACCCCCTCTCCCCCCCTTGGCTATTGGGAGCCACCTCGCAGGGGGGTGAGCCACCCCCCGCGAGGTGGGGACCAATAGCCACCCCCTCTCCCCCCCTTGGCTATTGGAGCCACCTCGCAGGGGGGTGAGCCACCCCCCGCGAGGTGGGGACCAATAGCCACCCCCTCTCCCCCCCTTGGCTATTGGGAGCCACCTCGCAGGGGGGTGAGCCACCCCCCGCGAGGTGGGGACCAATAGCCACCCCCTCTCCCCCCTTGGCTATTGGGAGCCACCTCGCAGGGGGGTGAGCCACCCCCCGCGAGGTGGGGGACCAATAGCCACCCCCTCTCCCCCCCTTGGCTATTGGGAGCCACCTCGCAGGGGGGTGAGCCACCCCCCGCGAGGTGGGGGACCAATAGCCACCCCCTCTCCCCCCCTTGGCTATTGGGAGCCACCTCGCAGGGGGGTGAGCCACCCCCCGCGAGGTGGGGACCAATAGCCACCCCCTCTCCCCCCCTTGGCTATTGGGAGCCACCTCGCAGGGGGGTGAGCCACCCCCCGCGAGGTGGGGACCAATAGCCACCCCTCTCCCCCCCTTGGCTATTGGGAGCCACCTCGCAGGGGGGTGAGCCACCCCCCGCGAGGTGGGGACCAATAGCCACCCCCTCTCCCCCCCTTGGCTATTGGGAGCCACCTCGCAGGGGGTGAGCCACCCCCGCGAGGTGGGGACCAATAGCCACCCCCTCTCCCCCCCTTGGCTATTGGGAGCCACCTCGCAGGGGGGTGAGCCACCCCCCGCGAGGTGGGGACCAATAGCCACCCCCTCTCCCCCCCTTGGCTATTGGGAGCCACCTCGCAGGGGGGGTGAGCCACCCCCCGCGAGGTGGGGACCAATAGCCACCCCCCTCTCCCCCCCTTGGCTATTGGGAGCCACCTCGCAGGGGGGTGAGCCACCCCCCGCGAGGTGGGGGACCAATAGCCACCCCCTCTCCCCCCCTTGGCTATTGGGAGCCACCTCGCAGGGGGGTGAGCCACCCCCCGCGAGGTGGGGACCAATAGCCACCCCCTCTCCCCCCCTTGGCTATTGGGAGCCACCTCGCAGGGGGGTGAGCCACCCCCGCGAGGTGGGGACCAATAGCCACCCCCTCTCCCCCCCTTGGCTATTGGGAGCCACCTCGCAGGGGGGTGAGCCACCCCCCGCGAGGTGGGGACCAATAGCCACCCCCTCTCCCCCCTTGGCTATTGGGAGCCACCTCGCAGGGGGGTGAGCCACCCCCCGCGAGGTGGGGACCAATAGCCACCCCCTCTCCCCCCCTTGGCTATTGGGAGCCACCTCGCAGGGGGGTGAGCCACCCCCCGCGAGGTGGGGACCAATAGCCACCCCCTCTCCCCCCCTTGGCTATTGGGAGCCACCTCGCAGGGGGGTGAGCCACCCCCCGCGAGGTGGGGACCAATAGCCACCCCCTCTCCCCCCCTTGGCTATTGGGAGCCACCTCGCAGGGGGGTGAGCCACCCCCCGCGAGGTGGGGACCAATAGCCACCCCCTCTCCCCCCCTTGGCTATTGGGAGCCACCTCGCAGGGGGGTGAGCCACCCCCCGCGAGGTGGGGACCAATAGCCACCCCCTCTCCCCCCCTTGGCTATTGGGAGCCACCTCGCAGGGGGGTGAGCCACCCCCCGCGAGGTGGGGACCAATAGCCACCCCCTCTCCCCCCCTTGGCTATTGGGAGCCACCTCGCAGGGGGGTGAGCCACCCCCCGCGAGGTGGGGACCAATAGCCACCCCCTCTCCCCCCCTTGGCTATTGGGAGCCACCTCGCAGGGGGTGAGCCACCCCCCGCGAGGTGGGGACCAATAGCCACCCCCTCTCCCCCCCTTGGCTATTGGGAGCCACCTCGCAGGGGGGTGAGCCACCCCCCGCGAGGTGGGGACCAATAGCCACCCCCTCTCCCCCCCTTGGCTATTGGGAGCCACCTCGCAGGGGGGTGAGCCACCCCCCGCGAGGTGGGGACCAATAGCCACCCCCTCTCCCCCCCTTGGCTATTGGGAGCCACCTCGCAGGGGGGTGAGCCACCCCCCGCGAGGTGGGGACCAATAGCCACCCCCTCTCCCCCCCTTGGCTATTGGGAGCCACCTCGCAGGGGGGTGAGCCACCCCCCGCGAGGTGGGGACCAATAGCCACCCCCTCTCCCCCCCTTGGCTATTGGGAGCCACCTCGCAGGGGGGTGAGCCACCCCCCGCGAGGTGGGGACCAATAGCCACCCCCTCTCCCCCCCTTGGCTATTGGGAGCCACCTCGCAGGGGGGTGAGCCACCCCCCGCGAGGTGGGGACCAATAGCCACCCCCTCTCCCCCCCTTGGCTATTGGGAGCCACCTCGCAGGGGGTGAGCCACCCCCCGCGAGGTGGGGACCAATAGCCACCCCCTCTCCCCCCCTTGGCTATTGGGAGCCACCTCGCAGGGGGTGAGCCACCCCCCGCGAGGTGGGGACCAATAGCCACCCCCTCTCCCCCCCTTGGCTATTGGGAGCCACCTCGCAGGGGGGTGAGCCACCCCCCGCGAGGTGGGACCAATAGCCACCCCCTCTCCCCCCCTTGGCTATTGGGAGCCACCTCGCAGGGGGGTGAGCCACCCCCCGCGAGGTGGGGACCAATAGCCACCCCCTCTCCCCCCCTTGGCTATTGGGAGCCACCTCGCAGGGGGGTGAGCCACCCCCCGCGAGGTGGGGACCAATAGCCACCCCCTCTCCCCCCCTTGGCTATTGGGAGCCACCTCGCAGGGGGGTGAGCCACCCCCCGCGAGGTGGGGACCAATAGCCACCCCCTCTCCCCCCCTTGGCTATTGGGAGCCACCTCGCAGGGGGGTGAGCCACCCCCCGCGAGGTGGGGGACCAATAGCCACCCCCTCTCCCCCCCTTGGCTATTGGGAGCCACCTCGCAGGGGGGTGAGCCACCCCCCGCGAGGTGGGGACCAATAGCCACCCCCTCTCCCCCCCTTGGCTATTGGGAGCCACCTCGCAGGGGGGTGAGCCACCCCCCGCGAGGTGGGGACCAATAGCCACCCCCTCTCCCCCCCTTGGCTATTGGGAGCCACCTCGCAGGGGGGTGAGCCCACCCCCCGCGAGGTGGGGACCAATAGCCACCCCCTCTCCCCCCCTTGGCTATTGGGAGCCACCTCGCAGGGGGGTGAGCCACCCCCCGCGAGGTGGGGACCAATAGCCACCCCCTCTCCCCCCCTTGGCTATTGGGAGCCACCTCGCAGGGGGGTGAGCCACCCCCCGCGAGGTGGGGGACCAATAGCCACCCCCTCTCCCCCCCTTGGCTATGGGAGCCACCTCGCAGGGGGGTGAGCCACCCCCCGCGAGGTGGGGACCAATAGCCACCCCCTCTCCCCCCCTTGGCTATTGGGAGCCACCTCGCAGGGGGTGAGCCACCCCCCGCGAGGTGGGGACCAATAGCCACCCCCTCTCCCCCCCTTGGCTATTGGGAGCCACCTCGCAGGGGGGTGAGCCACCCCCCGCGAGGTGGGGACCAATAGCCACCCCCTCTCCCCCCCTTGGCTATTGGGAGCCACCTCGCAGGGGGGTGAGCCACCCCCCGCGAGGTGGGGACCAATAGCCACCCCCTCTCCCCCCCTTGGCTATTGGGAGCCACCTCGCAGGGGGTGAGCCACCCCCCGCGAGGTGGGGACCAATAGCCACCCCCTCTCCCCCCCTTGGCTATTGGGAGCCACCTCGCAGGGGGGTGAGCCACCCCCCGCGAGGTGGGGACCAATAGCCACCCCCTCTCCCCCCCTTGGCTATTGGGAGCCACCTCGCAGGGGGGTGAGCCACCCCCCGCGAGGTGGGGACCAATAGCCACCCCCTCTCCCCCCCTTGGCTATTGGGAGCCACCTCGCAGGGGGGTGAGCCACCCCCGCGAGGTGGGGACCAATAGCCACCCCCTCTCCCCCCCTTGGCTATTGGGAGCCACCTCGCAGGGGAGGTGAGCCACCCCCCGCGAGGTGGGGACCAATAGCCACCCCTCTCCCCCCCTTGGCTATTGGGAGCCACCTCGCAGGGGA
>NW_027257686.1:300000-513081 GCF_043159975.1 Macaca nemestrina | reverse complement strand
TCTCTTTTGAGATCAAGACGAACACAGTCCAGCCACGGACAAAAGCCGCACGGGAGCTCATTGTCCGGCAGGAGAGAAGGAGGCCCACATCACAGAAGAGGCTTGGATCTTTTCAGGGCTCTTCTCTGAAAAAACAAGCCACACCACGACACAGGCTGAAAGAGGAAGCCGGGAATGGGAGATGGCCACAATCCCGGTCACTGGAACGCCGGCCTCACTGGACAAGCCACTCGTTTGGCACCCCTCTTATGAAGCCCGTGGCAGTGGCATGGTGCTCTACCCAGCCTGGGCTCTGGCCTCTGCTCCGTCCTCCCTCTGGCTGTGTATCCCCTGTTTCTCCGGGGCTTAGATGCTTCCTGGGCTGGCTGGATGTCTTCCAGAAGGATCACTTCCCAGTCCATCAGGGAGACACTTCCTGGAGATCCCTGTCACGATTGTTTCTCTCTGCAAACCTGCTTGGGTTTCAGCCGATTTCCACCGGAGAGGGGAGCTTCAGTGTGCCTGCTGGGGTCTCAGGGACTCCGCTTCAGATCCGATTCTGGAGCCTCCGGGTGAGAAAGCATGGGCTGAGCACATCTAGTGAGGCAGGCAGGGTCTGGCTGCCCACCATCATCCCACAGGCCACAAGGCTGCGCTGTCAACTGAAAGGTCACTGACGCATCTGAGCCCTCTGCCCCCCTCCCCCTTTGAAAGACAAGTCCTTGCCTTCTGGGACAGGTGCTGGTCGCATTTCCTCTGCACATCCAGTCTCATTCCTGAGAATGAGACTCCCCTCTGCTCCTGGGTAGACAGACACCCTGAAACATTTGGCCCGCGGCTAGGTCCCAGGCCCTTCAGTATCCCGGCGGGGCACTGCTGTTTCAAAGGAGGGAGGCAGAGGGCTCACGGGTCAGTGAACTTTCAGCTGAATCCGGGCGTTGAGGCCCATGGGATCATTGTGGGCTGCAGCCAGGCCCTGCCTGCCTCAGTCCATGTGCTCAGACCATCCATTCTTACCCGGAGGGGTGCAGAATGGCATCATCCGGGAGGTTGTGACCTGACCCCAGCAGGCGCCCTGAAGCTCCCCCTCCCCCGATTGAAATCGGCTCACGGAGGTCCTGAAGACGGGACTCCTGGGGTTTGATCCTGAGACGACGCTCGCGGCCGCCTCTCCCAAGCGGCCCCCTACTGGAACCCGGATGCAGCCGCTGCCAAGGCTGCAGCAGGAGAGCCCCTGGCGCCCAGCGGCCACCGTCCTTTAAAGGGGACGCAGCCTGACTGCCGGCAGCGGAGCGCGGGGCGGACCAGCCAATGCGCATGCGCGCGTGGCGAGCGGGGGCTCTTGCGTCCCAGTGGTTCCCACGGTTGTCAGAGCAATCACGCCCTGAGGCCTGGCAAACAGGAGCCCTCCGTGGCAGTGCTGGCGTGGCGGGGGCTCCGAGGCTCCAGCCTGACCTCTCCATTGGGTCGACAAGACCGTCTCCGAATGCCAGGAGTCGTGGCATAGGGCTGCCCAGGATGTTGAAAGCACAGGCGGAATCCGGGGGAAGCAGCGCCGCATCCCAGCCTCAGAGCCGCCCCGGACGCTGTTCGGGTGAGTCTCCCCGAAAGTCGTGCCCCCGGGATCTCGAAGACGGGTCGGCCTGCGGGCCAGTGGGCTGCTCTGCTCTCTCAACCGAGGGTCGTTCTGCTCTAGAGCCGAACCCCGTAGCCTCAGCGCCTGCCTGGGGGTGTTTGTTTCTGTGCCTCTGCTGTAGGACTGTCGGTGTGTGTATGTGTTTGTGTGTCTCCCATTTTCGCTTCTCTGTCTGTCTCTCACACTCTGTGAGTTTCTTGCCCTCTCTCTGTCGGTTTGGGGTGTGTGTGTGTGTGTGTGTGTGTGTGCGTGTGTCTGTGTTTGGAGAAATGTGCCCGATGCGCCAGAAAACGGTGTCTTGCATGTCGGCCTGTCATTGATGAGCCTCCCTCTGGGTCTGTGCCTGGGTCATGTGTCCGCTTGTCAACCGCTTTCCCCGCGGTTGCACTTTGGGATTGCCAAGGCTTCGACCACGTGAGGAGATGCGTTGCTCCCGGAGCCGTTGAAATCTCATCGCCATCACGTGCGGCCTTCTCTTCTGAGATCAAGACGAACACAGTCCAGCCACGGATAAAAGCCGCACGGGAGCTCATTGTCCGGCAGGAGAGAAGGAGGCCCACATCACAGAAGAGGCTTGGATCTTTTCAGGGTTCTTCTCTGAAAAAACAAGCCACACCACGACCCAGGCTGAAAGAGGAAGCCGGGAATGGGAGATGGCCACAATCCCGGTCACTGGAACGCCTTCCTCACTGGACAAGCCACCCGTCTGGCACCCCTCTGATGAAGCCCGTGGCAGTGGCACGGTGCTCTACCCAGCCTGGGCTCTGGCCTCTGCTCCGTCCTCCCTCTGGCTGTGTATCCCCTGTTTCTCCGGGGCTTAGATGCTTCCTGGGCTGGCTGGATGTCTTCCAGAAGGATCACTTCCCAGTCCATCAGGGAGACACTTCCTGGATATCCCTGTCACGATTGTTTCTCTCTGCAAACCTGCTTGGGTTTCAGCCGATTTCCACCGGGGGAGGAGGAGCTTCAGGGCGCCTGCTGGGGTCTCAGGACTCCGCTTCAGATCCGATTCTGGAGCCTCCGGGTGAGAAAGCATGGGCTGAGCACATCTAGTGAGGCAGGCAGGGTCTGGCTGCAGCCCACCATCATCCCACAGGCCACAAGGCTGCGCTGTCAACTGAAAGGTCACTGACGCATCTGAGCCCTCTGCCCCCCCTCCCCCTTTGAAAGACAAGTCCTTGCCTTCTGGGACAGGTGCTGGTCGCATTTCCTCTGCACATCCAGTCTCATTCCTGAGAATGAGACTCCCCTCTGCCCCTGGGTGGAATGACACCCTGAAACTTTTGGCCCGCGGCTAGGTCCCAGGCCCTTCAGTATCCCGGCGGGGCACTGCTGTTTCAAAGGAGGGAGGCAGAGGGCTCACGGGTCAGTGAACTTTCAGCTGACTCCGGGCGTTGAGGCCCATGGGATCATTGTGGGCTGCAGCCAGGCCCTGCCTGCCTCAGTCCATGTGCTCAGACCATCCATTCTTACCCGGAGGGGTCCAGAATCATATCTGCCGGGAGGTCGTGACCTGACCCCAGCAAGCGCCCTGAAGCTCCCCCTCCCCCGATGGAAATCGGCTCACGGAGGTCCTGAAGACGGGACTCCTGGGGTTTGATCCTGGGACGCCGCCCGTGGCCGCCTCTCCCACGCGGCCCCCTACTGGACCCCGGATGCAGCCGCTGCCAAGGCTGCAGCAGGAGAGCCCCTGGCGCCCAGCGGCCACCGTCCTTTAAAGGGGACGCAGCCTGACTGCCGGCAGCGGAGCGCGGGGCGGACCAGCCAATGCGCATGCGCGAGTGGCGAGCGCTGGCTCTTGCGTCCCAGTGGTTCCCACGGTTGTCAGAGCAACCACGCCCTGAGGCCTGGCAAACAGGAGTCCTCCGTGGCAGTGCTTGCGTGGCGGGGCTCCGAGGCTCCAGCCTGCCTTCTCCACGCGGTCGACAGGACCGTCTCCGGATGCCAGGAGTCGTGGCATAGGGCTGCCCAGGATGTTGAAAGCACAGGCGGAATCCGGGGGAAGCAGCGCCGCATGCCAGCCTCAGAGCCGCCCGGACGCTGTTCGGGTGAGTCTCCCCCGAAAGTCGTGCCCCCGGGATCTCGAAGACGGGTCGGCCTGCGGGGCCAGTGGGCTGCTCTGCTCTCTCAACCGAGGGTCGTTCTGCTCGAGAGCCGAACCCCGTAACCTCAGCGCCTGCCTGGGGGTGTTTGTTTCTGTGCCACTGCTGTAGGACTGTCGGTGTGTGTATGTGTTTGTGTGTCTCCCATTTTCGCTTCTCTGTCTGTCTCTCACACTCTGTGAGTTTCTTGCCCTCTCTCTGTCGGTTGGGGTGTGTGTGTGTGAGTGTGTGTTTGTGTGTTTGTGTTTGGAGAAATGTGCCCGATACGCCAGCAAACGGTGTCTTGCATGTCGGCCTGTCTTTGGTGAGCCTCCCTCTGCGTCTGTGCCTGGGTCATGTGTCCGCTTGTCAACCGCTGTCCCCGCGGTGCCACTTTGGGATTGCCAAGGCTTCGACCACGTGAGGAGATGCGTTGCTCCCGGAGTCGTTGAAATCTCATCGCCATCCCGTGCGGCCTCTCTTCTGAGATCAAGACGAACACAGTCCAGCCACGGACAAAAGCCGCACGGGAGCTCATTGTCCGGCAGGAGAGAAGGAGGCCCACATCACAGAAGAGGCTTGGATCTTTTCAGGGCTCTTCTCTGAAAAAACAAGCCACACCACGACCCAGGCTGAAAGAGGAAGCCGAGAATGGGAGATGGCCATAATCCCGGTCACTGGAACGCCGGCCTCACTGGACAAGCCACCCGTTTGGCACCCCTCTGATGAAGCCCCTGGCAGTGGCACGGTGCTCTACCCCGCCTGGGCTCTGGCCTCTGGTCTGTCCTCCCTCTGGCTGTGTATCCCCTGTTTCTCCGGGGCTTAGATGCTTCCTGGGCTGGCTGGATGTCTTCCAGAAGGATCACTTCCCAGTCCATCAGGGAGACACTTTCTGGAGATCCCTGTCATGATTGTTTCTCTCTGCAAACCTGCTTGTGTTTCAGCCGATTTCCACCGGGGGAGGGGGAGCTTCAGGGCGCCTGCTGGGGTCTCAGGACTCCGCTTCAGATCCGATTCTGGAGCCTCCGGGTGAGAAAGCATGGGCTGAGCACATCTAGTGAGGCAGGCAAGGTCTGGCTGCAGCCCACCATCATCCCACAGGCCACAAGGCTGCGCTGTCAACTGAAAGGTCACTGACGCATCTGAGCCCTCTGCCCCCCTCCCCCTTTGAAAGACAAGTCCTTGCCTTCTGGGACAGGTGCTGGTCGCATTTCCTCTGCACATCCAGTCTCATTCCTGAGAATGAGACTCCCCTCTGCTCCTGGGTGGACTGACCCCCTGAAACTTTTGGCCCGCGGCTAGGTCCCAGGCCCTTCAGTATCCCCGCAGGGCACTGCTGTTTCAAAGGAGGTAGGCAGAATGCTCAGGGGTCAGTGAACTTTCAGCTGACTCCGAGCGTTGAGGCCCATGGGATCATTGTGGGCTGCAGCCAGGCCCTGCCTGCCTCAGTCCATGTGCTCAGACCATCCATTCTTACTCGGAGGGGTCCAGAATCGGATCTGCCGGGAGGTCGTGACCTGACCCCAGCAGGCGCCCTGAAGCTCCCCCTCCCCCGATGGAAATCGGCTCACGGAGGTCCTGAAGACGGGACTCTTGGGGTTTGATCCTGGGACGCCGCCCGTGGCCGCCTCTCCCACGCGGCCCCCTACTGGACCCCGGATGCAGCCGCTGCCAAGGCTGCAGCAGGAGAGCCCCTGGCGCCCAGCGGCCACCGTCCTTTAAAGGGGACGCAGCCTGACTGCCGGCAGCGGAGCGCGGGGCGGACCAGCCAATGCGCATGCGCGAGTGGCGAGCGCTGGCTCTTGCGTCCCAGTGGTTCCCACGGTTGTCAGAGCAACCACGCCCTGAGGCCTGGCAAACAGGAGTCCTCCGTGGCAGTGCTTGCGTGGCGGGGCTCCGAGGCTCCAGCCTGCCTTCTCCACGCGGTCGACAGGACCGTCTCCGGATGCCAGGAGTCGTGGCATAGGGCTGCCCAGGATGTTGAAAGCACAGGCGGAATCCGGGGGAAGCAGCGCCGCATCCCAGCCTCAGAGCCGCCCGGACGCTGTTCGGGTGAGTCTCCCCGAAAGTCGTGCCCCCGGGATCTCGAAGACGGGTCGGCCTGCGGGCCAGTGGGCTGCTCTGCTCTCTCAACCGAGGGTCGTTCTGCTCGAGAGCCGAACCCCGTAACCTCAGCGCCTGCCTGGGGGTGTTTGTTTCTGTGCCACTGCTGTAGGACTGTCGGTGTGTGTATGTGTTTGTGTGTCTCCCATTTTCGCTTCTCTGTCTGTCTCTCACACTCTGTGAGTTTCTTGCCCTCTCTCTGTCGGTTGGGGTGTGTGTTTGTGAGTGTGTGTTTGTGTGTTTGTGTTTGGAGAAATGTGCCCGATACGCCAGAAAACGGTGTCTTGCATGTCGGCCTGTCTTTGGTGAGCCTCCCTCTGCGTCTGTGCCTGGGTCATGTGTCCGCTTGTCAACCGTTTTCCCCGCGGTTCCACTTTGGGATTGCCAAGGCTTCGACCACGTGAGGAGATGCGTTGCTCCCGGAGTCGTTGAAATCTCATCGCCATCCCGTGCGGCCTCTCTTCTGAGATCAAGACGAACACATTCCAGCCACGGACAAAAGCCGCACGGGAGCTCATTGTCTGGCAGGAGAGAAGGAGGCCCACATTACAGAAGAGGCTTGGATCTTTTCAGGGCTCTTCTCTGAAAAAACAAGGCACAACACGACCCAGGCTGAAAGAGGAAGCCGGGAATGGGAGTTGGCCACAATCCCGGTCACTGGAACGCCGGCCTCACTGGACAAGCCACCCGTCTGGCACCCCTCTGATGAAGCCCGTGGCAGTGGCACGGTGCTCTACCCAGCCTGGGCTCTGGCCTCTGCTCCGTCCTCCCTCTGGCTGTGTGTCCCCTGTTTCTCCGGGGCTTAGATGCTTCCTGGGCTGGCTGGATGTCTTCCAGAAGGATCACTTCCCAGTCCATCAGGGAGACACTTCCTGGAGATCCCTGTCATGATTGTTTCTCTCTGCAAACCTGCTTGGGTTTCAGCCGATTTCCACCGGGGAGGGGGATCTTTAGGGCGCCTGATGGGGTCTCAGGACTCCGCTTCAGATCCGATTCTGGAGCCTCCGGGTGAGAAAGCATGGGCTGAGCACATCTAGTGAGGCAGGCAGGGTCTGGCTGCAGCCCACCATCATCCCACAGGCCACAAGGCTGCGCTGTCAACTGAAAGGTCACTGACGAATCTGAGCCCTCTGCCCCCCTCCCCCTTTGAAAGACAAGTCCTTGCCTTCTGGGACAGGTGCTGCTCGCATTTCCTCTGCACATCCAGTCTCATTCCTGAGAATGAGACTCCCCTCTGCTCCTGGGTAGACTGACACCCTGAAACATTTGGCCCGCGGCTAGGTCCCAGGCCCTTCAGTATCCCGGCAGGGCACTGCTGTTTCAAAGGAGGGAGGCAGAGGGCTCACGGGTCAGTGAACTTTCAGCTGACTCCGGGCGTTGAGGCCCATGGGATCATTGTGGGCTGCAGCCAGGCCCTGCCTGCCTCAGTCCATGTGCTCAGACCATCCATTCTTACCCGGAGGGGTCCAGAATCGGATCTGCCGGGAGGTCGTGACCTGACCCCAGCAGGCGCCCTGAAGCTCCCCCTCCCCCGATGGAAATCGGCTCACGGAGGTCCTGAAGACGGGACTCCTGGGGTTTGATCCTGGGACGCCGCCCGCGGCCGCCTCTCCCAAGCGGTCCCCTACTGCACACCGGATGCAGCCGCTGCCAAGGCTGCAGCAGGAGAGCCCCTGGCGCCTCGCGGCCACCGTCGTTTAAAGGGGACGCAGCCTGACTGCCGGCAGCGGAGCGCGGGGCGGACCAGCCAATGCGCATGCGCGAGTGGCGAGCGGGGGCTCTTTCGTCACAGTGGTTCCCACGGTTGTCAGAGCAATCACGCCCTGAGGCCTGGCAAACAGGAGCACTCCGTGGCAGAGCTTGCGTGGCGGGTCTCCGAGGCTCCAGCCTGACCTCTCAATGGGGTCGACAGGACCGTCTCCGGATGCCAGGATTCGTGGTATAGGGCTGCCCAGGATGTTGAAAGCACAGGCGGAATCCGGGGGAAGCAGCGCCGCATCCCAGCCTCAGAGCCACCTGGACGCTGTTCGGGTGAGTCTCCCCGAAAGTCGTGCCCCCGGGATCTCGAAGACGGGTCGGCCTGCGGGCCAGTGGGCTGCTCTGCTCTCTCAACCGAGGGTCGTTCTCCTCGAGAGCCGAACCCCGTAACCTCAGCGCCTGCCTGGGGGTGTTTGTTTCTGTGCCACTGCTGTAGGACTGTCGGTGTGTGTATGTGTTTGTGTGTCTCCCATTTTCGCTTCTCTGTCTGTCTCTCACACTCTGTGAGTTTCTTGCCCTCTCTCTGTCGTTTGGGGTGTGTGTGTGTGTGTGTGTGTGTTGTGTGTGTGTGTGTGTTTAGAAAAAAGTGCCCGATGCGCCAGAAAACGGTGTCTTGCATGTCGGCCTGTCTTTGGTGAGCCTCCCTCTGCGTCTGTGCCTGGGTCATGTGTCCGCTTGTCAACCGTTTTCCCCGCGGTTCCACTTTGGGATTGCCAAGGCTTCGACCACGTGAGGAGATGCGTTGCTCCCGGAGCCGTTGAAATCTCATCGCCATCCCGTGCGGCCTCTCTTTTGAGATCAAGACGAACACAGTCCAGCCACGGACAAAAGCCGCACGGGAGCTCATTGTCCGGCAGGAGAGAAGGAGGCCCACATCACAGAAGAGGCTTGGATCTTTTCAGGGCTCTTCTCTGAAAAAACAAGCCACACCACGACACAGGCTGAAAGAGGAAGCCGGGAATGGGAGATGGCCACAATCCCGGTCACTGGAACGCCGGCCTCACTGGACAAGCCACTCGTTTGGCACCCCTCTTATGAAGCCCGTGGCAGTGGCATGGTGCTCTACCCAGCCTGGGCTCTGGCCTCTGCTCCGTCCTCCCTCTGGCTGTGTATCCCCTGTTTCTCCGGGGCTTAGATGCTTCCTGGGCTGGCTGGATGTCTTCCAGAAGGATCACTTCCCAGTCCATCAGGGAGACACTTCCTGGAGATCCCTGTCACGATTGTTTCTCTCTGCAAACCTGCTTGGGTTTCAGCCGATTTCCACCGGAGGAAGGGGAGCTTCAGTGTGCCTGCTGGGGTCTCAGGACTCCGCTTCAGATCCGATTCTGGAGCCTCCGGGTGAGAAAGCATGGGCTGAGCACATCTAGTGAGGCAGGCAGGGTCTGGCTGCAGCCCACCATCATCCCACAGGCCACAAGGCTGCGCTGTCAACTGAAAGGTCACTGACGCATCTGAGCCCTCTGCCCCCCTCCCCCTTTGAAAGACAAGTCCTTGCCTTCTGGGACAGGTGCTGGTCGCATTTCCTCTGCACATCCAGTCTCATTCCTGAGAATGAGACTCCCCTCTGCTCCTGGGTAGACAGACACCCTGAAACATTTGGCCCGCGGCTAGGTCCCAGGCCCTTCAGTATCCCGGCGGGGCACTGCTGTTTCAAAGGAGGGAGGCAGAGGGCTCACGGGTCAGTGAACTTTCAGCTGAATCCGGGCGTTGAGGCCCATGGGATCATTGTGGGCTGCAGCCAGGCCCTGCCTGCCTCAGTCCATGTGCTCAGACCATCCATTCTTACCCGGAGGGGTGCAGAATGGCATCATCCGGGAGGTTGTGACCTGACCCCAGCAGGCGCCCTGAAGCTCCCCCTCCCCCGATTGAAATCGGCTCACGGAGGTCCTGAAGACGGGACTCCTGGGGTTTGATCCTGAGACGACGCTCGCGGCCGCCTCTCCCAAGCGGCCCCCTACTGGAACCCGGATGCAGCCGCTGCCAAGGCTGCAGCAGGAGAGCCCCTGGCGCCCAGCGGCCACCGTCCTTTAAAGGGGACGCAGCCTGACTGCCGGCAGCGGAGCGCGGGGCGGACCAGCCAATGCGCATGCGCGCGTGGCGAGCGGGGGCTCTTGCGTCCCAGTGGTTCCCACGGTTGTCAGAGCAATCACGCCCTGAGGCCTGGCAAACAGGAGCCCTCCGTGGCAGTGCTGGCGTGGCGGGGCTCCGAGGCTCCAGCCTGACCTCTCCATTGGGTCGACAAGACCGTCTCCGAATGCCAGGAGTCGTGGCATAGGGCTGCCCAGGATGTTGAAAGCACAGGCGGAATCCGGGGGAAGCAGCGCCGCATCCCAGCCTCAGAGCCGCCCGGACGCTGTTCGGGTGAGTCTCCCCGAAAGTCGTGCCCCCGGGATCTCGAAGACGGGTCGGCCTGCGGGCCAGTGGGCTGCTCTGCTCTCTCAACCGAGGGTCGTTCTGCTCTAGAGCCGAACCCCGTAGCCTCAGCGCCTGCCTGGGGGTGTTTGTTTCTGTGCCTCTGCTGTAGGACTGTCGGTGTGTGTATGTGTTTGTGTGTCTCCCATTTTCGCTTCTCTGTCTGTCTCTCACACTCTGTGAGTTTCTTGCCCTCTCTCTGTCGGTTGGGGTGTGTGTGTGTGTGTGTGTGTGTGTGTGCGTGTGTCTGTGTTTGGAGAAATGTGCCCGATGCGCCAGAAAACGGTGTCTTGCATGTCGGCCTGTCATTGATGAGCCTCCCTCTGGGTCTGTGCCTGGGTCATGTGTCCGCTTGTCAACCGCTTTCCCCGCGGTTGCACTTTGGGATTGCCAAGGCTTCGACCACGTGAGGAGATGCGTTGCTCCCGGAGCCGTTGAAATCTCATCGCCATCACGTGCGGCCTTCTCTTCTGAGATCAAGACGAACACAGTCCAGCCACGGATAAAAGCCGCACGGGAGCTCATTGTCCGGCAGGAGAGAAGGAGGCCCACATCACAGAAGAGGCTTGGATCTTTTCAGGGTTCTTCTCTGAAAAAACAAGCCACACCACGACCCAGGCTGAAAGAGGAAGCCGGGAATGGGAGATGGCCACAATCCCGGTCACTGGAACGCCTTCCTCACTGGACAAGCCACCCGTCTGGCACCCCTCTGATGAAGCCCGTGGCAGTGGCACGGTGCTCTACCCAGCCTGGGCTCTGGCCTCTGCTCCGTCCTCCCTCTGGCTGTGTATCCCCTGTTTCTCCGGGGCTTAGATGCTTCCTGGGCTGGCTGGATGTCTTCCAGAAGGATCACTTCCCAGTCCATCAGGGAGACACTTCCTGGATATCCCTGTCACGATTGTTTCTCTCTGCAAACCTGCTTGGGTTTCAGCCGATTTCCACCGGGGGAGGAGGAGCTTCAGGGCGCCTGCTGGGGTCTCAGGACTCCGCTTCAGATCCGATTCTGGAGCCTCCGGGTGAGAAAGCATGGGCTGAGCACATCTAGTGAGGCAGGCAGGGTCTGGCTGCAGCCCACCATCATCCCACAGGCCACAAGGCTGCGCTGTCAACTGAAAGGTCACTGACGCATCTGAGCCCTCTGCCCCCCTCCCCCTTTGAAAGACAAGTCCTTGCCTTCTGGGACAGGTGCTGGTCGCATTTCCTCTGCACATCCAGTCTCATTCCTGAGAATGAGACTCCCCTCTGCCCCTGGGTGGAATGACACCCTGAAACTTTTGGCCCGCGGCTAGGTCCCAGGCCCTTCAGTATCCCGGCGGGGCACTGCTGTTTCAAAGGAGGGAGGCAGAGGGCTCACGGGTCAGTGAACTTTCAGCTGACTCCGGGCGTTGAGGCCCATGGGATCATTGTGGGCTGCAGCCAGGCCCTGCCTGCCTCAGTCCATGTGCTCAGACCATCCATTCTTACCCGGAGGGGTCCAGAATCATATCTGCCGGGAGGTCGTGACCTGACCCCAGCAAGCGCCCTGAAGCTCCCCCTCCCCCGATGGAAATCGGCTCACGGAGGTCCTGAAGACGGGACTCCTGGGGTTTGATCCTGGGACGCCGCCCGTGGCCGCCTCTCCCACGCGGCCCCCTACTGGACCCCGGATGCAGCCGCTGCCAAGGCTGCAGCAGGAGAGCCCCTGGCGCCCAGCGGCCACCGTCCTTTAAAGGGGACGCAGCCTGACTGCCGGCAGCGGAGCGCGGGGCGGACCAGCCAATGCGCATGCGCGAGTGGCGAGCGCTGGCTCTTGCGTCCCAGTGGTTCCCACGGTTGTCAGAGCAACCACGCCCTGAGGCCTGGCAAACAGGAGTCCTCCGTGGCAGTGCTTGCGTGGCGGGGCTCCGAGGCTCCAGCCTGCCTTCTCCACGCGGTCGACAGGACCGTCTCCGGATGCCAGGAGTCGTGGCATAGGGCTGCCCAGGATGTTGAAAGCACAGGCGGAATCCGGGGGAAGCAGCGCCGCATGCCAGCCTCAGAGCCGCCCGGACGCTGTTCGGGTGAGTCTCCCCGAAAGTCGTGCCCCCGGGATCTCGAAGACGGGTCGGCCTGCGGGCCAGTGGGCTGCTCTGCTCTCTCAACCGAGGGTCGTTCTGCTCGAGAGCCGAACCCCGTAACCTCAGCGCCTGCCTGGGGGTGTTTGTTTCTGTGCCACTGCTGTAGGACTGTCGGTGTGTGTATGTGTTTGTGTGTCTCCCATTTTCGCTTCTCTGTCTGTCTCTCACACTCTGTGAGTTTCTTGCCCTCTCTCTGTCGGTTGGGGTGTGTGTGTGTGAGTGTGTGTTTGTGTGTTTGTGTTTGGAGAAATGTGCCCGATACGCCAGCAAACGGTGTCTTGCATGTCGGCCTGTCTTTGGTGAGCCTCCCTCTGCGTCTGTGCCTGGGTCATGTGTCCGCTTGTCAACCGCTGTCCCCGCGGTGCCACTTTGGGATTGCCAAGGCTTCGACCACGTGAGGAGATGCGTTGCTCCCGGAGTCGTTGAAATCTCATCGCCATCCCGTGCGGCCTCTCTTCTGAGATCAAGACGAACACAGTCCAGCCACGGACAAAAGCCGCACGGGAGCTCATTGTCCGGCAGGAGAGAAGGAGGCCCACATCACAGAAGAGGCTTGGATCTTTTCAGGGCTCTTCTCTGAAAAAACAAGCCACACCACGACCCAGGCTGAAAGAGGAAGCCGAGAATGGGAGATGGCCATAATCCCGGTCACTGGAACGCCGGCCTCACTGGACAAGCCACCCGTTTGGCACCCCTCTGATGAAGCCCCTGGCAGTGGCACGGTGCTCTACCCCGCCTGGGCTCTGGCCTCTGGTCTGTCCTCCCTCTGGCTGTGTATCCCCTGTTTCTCCGGGGCTTAGATGCTTCCTGGGCTGGCTGGATGTCTTCCAGAAGGATCACTTCCCAGTCCATCAGGGAGACACTTTCTGGAGATCCCTGTCATGATTGTTTCTCTCTGCAAACCTGCTTGGGTTTCAGCCGATTTCCACCGGGGGAGGGGGAGCTTCAGGGCGCCTGCTGCGTCTCAGGACTCCGCTTCAGATCCGATTCTGGAGCCTCCGGGTGAGAAAGCATGGGCTGAGCACATCTAGTGAGGCAGGCAAGGTCTGGCTGCAGCCCACCATCATCCCACAGGCCACAAGGCTGCGCTGTCAACTGAAAGGTCACTGATGCATCTGAGCCCTCTGCCCCCCTCCCCCTTTGAAAGACAAGTCCTTGCCTTCTGGGACAGGTGCTGGTCGCATTTCCTCTGCACATCCAGTCTCATTCCTGAGAATGAGACTCCCCTCTGCTCCTGGGTGGACTGACCCCCTGAAACTTTTGGCCCGCGGCTAGGTCCCAGGCCCTTCAGTATCCCCGCAGGGCACTGCTGTTTCAAAGGAGGGAGGCAGAGGGCTCAGGGTTCAGTGAACTTTCAGCTGACTCCGAGCGTTGAGGCCCATGGGATCATTGTGGGCTGCAGCCAGGCCCTGCCTGCCTCAGTCCATGGCCTGAGACCATCCATTCTTACCCGGAGGGGTCCAGAATCGGATCTGCCGGGATTCGTGACCTGACCCCGGCAGGCGCCCTGAAGCTCCCCCTCCCCCGATGGAAATCGGCTCACGGAGGTCCTGAAGACGGGACTCCTGGGGTTTGATCCTGGGACGCCGGCCGCGGCCGCCTCTCCCACGCGGCCCCCTACTGGACCCCGGATGCAGCCGCTGCCAAGGCTGCAGCAGGAGAGCCCCTGGCGCCCAGCGGCCACCGTCGTTAAAAGGGGACGCAGCCTGACTGCCGGCAGCGGAGCGCGGGGCGGCCCAGCCAATGCGCATTCGCGAGTGGCGAGCGCTGGCTCTTGTGTCACAGTGGTTCCCACGGTTGTCAGAGCAATCACGCCCTGAGGCCTGGCAAACAGGAGCCCTCCCTGGCAGTGCTTGCGTGGCGGGGCTTCGAGGCTCCAGCCTGACCTCTCCACGGGGTCGACAGGACCGTCTCCGGATGCCAGGAGTCGTGGCATAGGGCTGCGCAAGATGTTGAAAGCACAGGCGGAATCCGGGGGAAGCAGCGCCGCATCCCAGCCTCAGAGGCGCCCGGACGCTGTTCTGGTGAGTGTCCCCGAAAGTCGTGGCCCCGGGATCTGGAAGACGGGTCGGCCTGCGGGCCAGTGGGCTGCTCTGCTCTCTCAACCGAGGGTCGTTCTGCTCGAGAGCCGAACCCCGTAGCCTCAGCGCCTGCCTGGGGGTGTTTGTTTCTGTTCCACTGCTGTAGGACTGTCGCTATGTGTATGTGTTTGTGTGTCTCCCATTTTCGCTTCTCTGTCTGTCTCTCACACTCTGTGAGTTTCTTGCCCTCTCTCTGTCGGTTGGGGTGTGTGTGTGTGTGTGTGTGTGTGTGTGTGTGTGTGTGTGTGTTTGGAGAAATGTGCCCGATGCGCCAGAAAACGGTGTCTTGCATGTCGGCCTGTCTTTGGTGAGCCTCCCTCTGCGTCTGTGCCTGGGTCATGTGTCCGCTTGTCAACCGTTTTCGCAGCGGTTTCACTTTGGGATTGCCAAGGCTTCGATCACGTGAGGAGATGCGTTCCTTCCGCAGCCGTTGAAATCTCATCCCTTATCCCTGGGTTGCGGGAACCCCACTAGCCTGGGTAAGAAAGACAGCGCCAGCGCTGGGTCACCAACAGCTGGGCCCCGGTTTCGCAAGTGGATGTGAGTGATGCCTCCTTTGCACCGGAGGTTTCCCAGAAATTCTGCAGACCACGGCTGACTGTAGTCAGCGTGGTGGCCACGATGGAAGGTGACGAGGTTCGGAGGGATAGGCGACCAAGCAGAGCCCGAGCCCTTGCATCCTGCATCGCCAGCAGCACCTTGAGGAGACCCGACCCTGATGACGCGGCGGCCAGAGCACAAGGCCCAGGACCCAGTCCCAGACGCGGGCCCATCGTCAGCAAATTTCAGGAACCGTGGGCCAGCTGAAGCTTAGGTCCCACGGTCAAAACAAAGGACAGAGGGTCCGCAGGTAGGTCCGAGAGCCTGAAGTGTCGGCCTGGCTCCACCACCGCGGAGCTCGCAGGGTGCAGCAGGCACCGGGCAGTGATCAAGGCTTGCAGATGAGGTTGCGCGGGTACGCGAATTCTCCTGCCCAGATTCCAGCCTTTCCGCGGAGACTCCACGTGCACGGCCTCCTCATTGTCCTTGTCTAGGGCCGCGGCAAAGAACCTCACTCCCATGGCACCACTCCAGGGGCGCAGGAACCTGGGATGAGTAGGTGGAGCAGGGCGAGCACCGCTAAGAACCCAGCTAGAGAGGCGCCGCAGGGAGGCACAAGGGGCCGCATTGAACGTGTCAATCATCTCAAAGATTTTATGACTTTTTTTGATATCTCATAATATCTATAATGTCTATTATATCTTGTGATATAATTATTAACACCACTTTATTGTGATTATTATGATTATTTTTATACCAACACATCTTCAATTATTAATATTCCCGGTTGCTAGAGAAAAATGAGAAAGACTAGTTTTGAAAGCCTTACTTCTGCCAATGGAGGCACATTCCAGCAGGTCGCCAAAGCAATCCACTTTGCACCACTTTCACAAAAACGTTATTGCACAATTATACTATCCTACCCTTATATACTTTGTGTGTGTGTACTTGTGTGTATGTATGTCATATATGTTATATATGTGTGTGTGTGTATATGTGTGTGTGTGTGTGTGTGTATATATATATACACACACACATAAAGTATGCCAGAGATGAACAAGTATTAGAAAATTAAATGCACAGGTCATGCCAGTGCTATGTATAATGTGGTGTAGTACCTACAGATGTTCAACAGTGTGGGATCCAGACTGGAACAAGACTACTAGTCTTAAATAATTCTTTCTAGGTTCAGTGTCTGGAAATAATGCTTTGGATCAAACGTGTAAGAAAATTAATGGGATTTAAAGACTATTCTAAGTCAACTATAACATTTCATTTGGGGATTTCTGTCCCTTATCATATCTAAGTGATTTTGGATGGATTCCTTGAGGCCTGGTTTTTCTTTTCTTCTCTGCACATTGCTGCTCAGAGTGATAAATGAAGTTGTATTTTGAATAAAATAGCTAAGCATCCTTTTGTGTGCAATGAGCATGATGGTATTTAGACCTACCATTTCTCAGTATGGTTGTTACGCTTATAGTGGGGCTGGGGTATTTACCTGGAGCCTGGATGTCCACTGGGAAGTGACACCCCTGGGAATTTTTTGTGTCAACTTGGCCTCTGATGTCTGCCTGGGGTTTGGGTATCCACCTAAGGCCCGATGTTTACCTGGAGCCAGACGTGCACCTGAGGCCTGATGTCCATCTCTGACCTATGTTCACCTGAAGAATAAGTATTCACCTGGGGCCTGATATCCACCTGTAGTATGGGTGTCAACTTTGAGGCTGATGTTCAGGTGGCATCCACTGTATACTTGGGGCCTGGTGTATACATGGAGCCTGGGCATCCACCTGGGACTTGATGTTTAAATATGGTCTGGAGTTCTCTTAGGGCCTACTGTTCACCTGGGGCCTGGGCGTACACCTAGTGCCTGACGTCCCAGGTGGACACCTGGGTACCAGGTGATCTTCAGGGCCTAAGTGAAAACTCCAGTCTCTAAATGGACAACTAGGCCCCAGGCTGATGTTTACTGGGGTCAGATGGACCCAAGTCCCTGGGAACACCCAGGCCCCAGGTGGACATCAGCTCCCAGGTTAATTCCAGGCCCAAGATGGACCTCAGGTCCCACCTGGACACAAGTCCCTAGGTAGATGCATAGGCCCTGGGGAACATCAAGCCTTAGGTGAAGTTCTAGGTTACAGGTGGACATCTTGCTCCAGTTGGACATCTGGTCCCAGGTGGACATCAGTCTCCAGGTGGAAACAAAGTTCCAAGTTGGACATCAGGCACCAGGAGGATTTCAGCCCTCCAGCGAACACCAGCTCCCAGGCTGACATCAGGCTACAAATGAACACTGGGCATCTGATGTACATCAGGCTCCAAGTTGACACCAAGGGCCCAGATGGACATGTGGCCCCATATGAACACTAGTCCCCAGTCAGCTAGGGCCTGGGTCCACCTGGAGCCTGATGTTTAGCTAGAGACTAGATATCCACCTGAGGCCTAGGTATCTACCCAGGGACTGAAGTCAAACTGGGGCCTGATATCCACCTGGGGACTAGGTATCCACCGGGGGTTGATGTCCACCTCGGGCCACCCTCTGGGGTCTGATGTTCACCTCAGGTCTGGGTGTCCATCTGGGCCCTGGTGCTGATTTGGATTCCAGTGTCTACCTGGAACCTGGAGCCAGGTTGTTCATTTGGAGCCTGGAGTTTTCCCCCGGGGCCTGGTAGCCACCTGGGCCCTGAGTGTCCACATATGTTCTGATTTCCACTTTTGGCCTGAGTGTTCTTCTAGGGCCTGAGTGCCACCTGGGTCCTGATGTTCACCAGGAACCTAGGTATCAACTTGGGGCTTGATGTTCACCTGGGACCTGATGTCCATGTGAGACCTGATATTCACCAAGAGCCTGGGCATCCACCTGTGGCCTGATGTTCAGATGGTGACTAGGAATTCCCCTAAGGCTTGATGTCCACCTGGGGCATAGATAACTACCTGTAGCCTAGTGTCCACCTGGAGCCTAGGTGTCAACCTGGGACATAATGGGCATAATGTCCTTTTGGGGGCCTGCTGTCTACCTGCAGACTGGTGTCTGCCTAGGGCCTGGTATCCACCTGGGGTCTGGTGTCTGCCTGGGGCCTAGTGTTCACCTGAAGACTAAGTATGAACCTTGGACCTCATGTATACATGGGTACTATTTATCCATCTGGGGACTAGCATTCATCTGGGGCCTCATGTCCACCTAAGCCCTGGGTGTCAACCTGGTGCCTAATGGCCACCAGGGATCTATATACTCACTTGGGGCCTGGTGCTCCCATAGGACCTAGGTACACACCTGGGGAATGATGTCCAAGTGGAGGTGGATGTCTTAATTGGTGTTGGTGTTCACCTGGGTACAAGGGTGGCCCTGGGGACCGGTGTTCACCTGGAGCCTCATGTGCACTTTGGACCTGCTGTCTACCTAGGGCCTGATGTCCATGTTAAGGCTGGTTGTCCACTTGGGGCCTAATGTCCACCTAAGACCCAGTGTTCACCTAGGGCCTGGGTGTCCACCTGGAACCTGATGTTCAGCTGGAGACTATGCATCCGCCTGAGACCTAGGTATCCACCCAGGGTGTGGTGTCGAACTGGGCCCTTATTTCCACCTGAGGACTATCTACCTGAGGCTTGATGTCCACCTGGAGCCCCACCCGGGGCCTGGTGTTCATCTGGGGCCCAGTGCCCACCTGGAACCTGGGTATCAACTTGGGTCTTGGGTGTCCACTTGGAGAGTGATGTGCACCTGGGGCCTGAGTTTCCACCTAGGGCCTGATGACCACCTGAGGCCCAGGTGTCCACATGGGGTCTGATGTCCACCTGAAGCCTAGGTAACCACCTAGGGCATGGTGTTACCTGTGCCTTGATTTCCACCTGAGCCTCGTGTACACCTGAAGCCTGGGTGTCCACCCAAGGCCTGATGTACACCTCAAGCCCAGTGTCCACTTGTGGCCTGATGTCAACTTGAAAGCTGATATCCACCTGGGGACGGATGTGCTCCTGGGGCCTGATATCCAACTGGGACCAGATGTTCACCTAAGACCTGGAGTTAATCTGGGACTTGATGGTCACCAGGGTCCCAGGTGTCTACCTAGGGCCTAATGTCCAACTAGGGCCTGATGTCCACCTAGAGTCTAGTATCCACCTTGGCCCTGATGCTACCTGAGGCTTGGGTGTCTACTTAGAACCTGAATGCCCAATTGGGCCCTGATGCCCACCTGGGGCCTGGTGTCCTGTTAGGGCTTGATAGCTACCTAAAGCCTGGGTATCCTCCTGGAGCCTGATGCTCACCTGTAGGCTGGTGTCCATATGGGGCCTGGGTGTCCACCTGTGAGCCTGATGTACACATGTACCAGAAAAATGGTATATACCCGGGGCCTGATATACACCTGGAACCTGTGTGTCCACTTGACCCCTGATGTCCACCTGGGGCCTGGTGTTTACCTGGGGCCTATATCCACCTGGAGTCTGAGTGTCCTCATAGGCCTGGATATTCTCCTGGAAACTGGTAGCAACCTGGGGCTTAGCTATACACCTGAGACCCATGGTCTGTCAGGGGCCTATGTCCACCTTGGGCCTGGTTTTCATCTGAAGCCTCGTGTTCACCTGGACCCTGGGTGTAAACCTGGGGGTTGATGTTCACCAAGGGCCTTTTTATCCACCTGAGATTAATGTCCACTTGGGGCCTGATTTCCACCTGGAGTCTGGGAGACCACCTGGGAACTGATGTTCAGCTGGACCTGGAGTTCACTTGGGGCCTGTTGTCCACCTGGGGCCTGGTGTCAACCTAGAGCCTGATGTCCACCTCAGGCCTGATGTCTACTTGTGGCCTAAGTGTGCCTCAGGGGCCTGTTGTTTGCATGTGTCCAGGATATTCTTCTGGGGCATGGGTGACTACTTGGTCCCTGATGTCTCCCTGAGGCCTGGGGGGGTCCACCTAGAGCTAGATATTCACCTGACACCTGCATATCCTCCAGTGGCCTGATGTCCACCTATTACCTGGTGTTGATCTGGGGCCTGGAGATCAACCTGGGTCCTGATGTACACCTTGAGTCTAGTGTCCACCTGAGGTCTGATGTTTGCCAGGTGTCCGAAATTCACCTGGGATGTGATACCAACCTGGCTCCTGGATTTTTATGTGGGGCCTCATTTCCATCAAGGGCCTTGGTGCTCACCTGAGCCTGTGTGTCTTTCAGGGACCTGATGTTTCTCATGGGTCTAGATCTCCACTTGGGCCTTCTGTCCACATGGGAACTGATGTGCTTCTAAGGTTTGATGTTCGGCTAGGGACCAAGTATTCACCTGGGGACTGGTGTCCAGCTGAGGACTGATGTCCAGCTGAGGACTGATGTCCAGCTGGGACCTTATGTTTACTTGGAGTTTGGTGTCCACCTGAGGCTTAGGTGTCCCTCTGGGGCCTGAAGTAAACTTGGGGCCTGGTATCTACCCGGGGCTGGATGTTCATCTATGGACTATCTATCTGGGGACTGACGTCTCCCTGTGGCTTGTTGTTCATGCTGGGCATGAGGTCCATTTGGGGCACTGGTGTTGACTTGGGGCCTGATGTGGATCTGGGGCTTGAATCTAAGATCAACTTGATTTTTTTTTTGTTTTTTTTTTTGTAAGTGACTTGGTCTTTACACTTGAAGATTCACACACCACATAATTTTTAAGGTTTAATTTTTGTTACAATATATTTTTGAATTTTGTCTCTGGGCCAAAACGTTCAGGTGTATGATAGGTGCCTCTCAACATGTAAATTCAAATTTTGTTTTATCTCAAGGAAGTGTGTGTGTGTGTGTGTCTGCATGTGTGTACATGTGTGCCTGTGTGTGTTTATGAGACTGTTACAGTCTTAAAATTAATTCTATTTCAATGTTTCATATTTCCTCAAAGAAAAAAAATGAAGGAAATAAGTTACTCCAATTACACCTCTGCCAGATTCTCTTTGCATATCTTATCTTCCACACCTATTCCTAATTCTTTTGATAACATCCTTAATTCTGTTTTATTCTCTTAGGTTTGTTTCTATCCCCTATTTCTAACACTATATTTTCAATTAATTCATGCCCTGTCTGAGGAACACTGTAATTTAATCTTAATTTCTGATACACAATTTTTTCCCAATTTTTCTCTGAGACTGATGAGTATCCACTTTGCATTTTATTTTCCTTTTGTCTAGAACTATCATGAAATTTTGGATTTCTGCTTCAAAATCTTCTTCTATCTGCCTTTACATGAACAATCACTGTATTTTAAACATTAGTTGTTTTATGTTGTTTCCTATGCTCCATAGCTGTTTTGATTGGGGTGTGTGTGTATGTGTGTGTGTGTGTATGTGTGTGTGTGTGTATGTGTGTGTGTGAAAACTTAAAATTTTTGAGACTCACTTTCTGTTATTTTTTTCTGTTGTTGTTGCTGATCTACAACACTTTTTTTTCTTGCTGTTGTGTAGTTAAATTTCAAAATAAATTGACGCATTGACTTACGTCTGTCTTCTGGTTCTTATCACCTTGTCTGAGTTGCTTTATTATTTCCCTTCAACACCACTTAAAGGGAAAATCACAGGATATCAAAAATGACTTTACAAAGAACAGTTGTAAAGAACAGTTGATAAGAAGCTATGTAAATCTTTAACATAAATAAATGTATAACTTTGAAATTTTAAATTAAACACATAGTATAGGAGAAATAGTTAGAAAATATGTTTTAACTAGTCTATTAGTAAACTGGTTAGTAATGTTGAAGGGACAAAAGTAAAAAAGCAAAAAAGGTATAAATAACATGATCAATAAACTTTATCTAAAACTATACAAATGTATATTGAACAAATAAAGAATATACATTTTGTTATGCTTTCAAAAGTAGCTCATAAAATAGACAGAGAATAATCAATACATTCTAAATAATCAATATCATATTGTGTTTTCTCAACCTCAAAGCCAACAACAACAAAAATTTTCATATATTTAGAAACCACTAAGCCCATCATTAAGTATTCCTGAGGTTAAAGAGAAAACAATAGGTAAATTAATAAATTTAGACACGTAAAGTTTCCGAAAATAAATTTAAAAGAGGAATTGGAGGTATATCTAATTTCAAATAAATTTTTAGAAAAAAAACAAAAATATAAAAAAGCACTAAATCTTCTACCTGATAATCTAGAAAGAACATATAAGTAAAATAAAAAGCAAAACATATTTAAGGACTTTAAACCACTTTAAGGAACAATAGATCATTAAAGATTAAAATTTAAAAATGATTTTTTCATATTAGAAATTCTAACTAAGAAGAAAATGAATGCAAATGAAACTGAACTTTGTAAAAGAGATAAGTAGAGATGTGATATAGATTTTAAAATTTGGTCTTAAATCAGAAAAAAATAAGTTTATTTGTTTTCCTTTCAGAAATTTCTCCAAACTATCAGAGATAAACAGAAAACAACAAATAACAACAAACAAACAGGAAACAGAAAAGCACAACAACAAGGCCTGTTTATTTCATCCTCTCCTAATAGTCTTCTGTTCATGACTTTGCTTTTTCTGTATATGGGACTGCAGAGGGAAAACACACCAGCCATAACAGTCTAAGTAACAAATTTTCATATGTGCATTATCTTTTCCATTGTAAAGTTCCAAAGGAACACCTCATTATGACTGTACATTATGTTCAAAAATTCGAACACTAAAGAAATTGCACTTGATAGTTGGACCCATTCCTTCCATTTATTCAGCAAATGTTTACCAAGTGCCTACCACTATTCTTTTAGGCACCACATATTCAGTGATTAAAAACTCAGTTGAGGTTTCTATTCCCATAAAGTTTTAATTCCAGCATTAGGAGTCAGCTAATAAAAAGGTATATGTAAGCATTGCAAGTGAGAAAAGGGAATGGAATAAGGATGGTTGTGTACAGAGATGGGAATGTTAACTTATGGGAAGTCTTGAGACAAAAATGAGAAAGAATGAATTGAACCACCAGAAAGATGGAGACAATAGAGTCCAAGAACTGGATGGAGACCAGAAGATGCAGGCCCTGATAGGCCACGTGGATAATTTGCAATTAAATTTGGGAAACTCCATCTTCAACACAGTGAGATCAATAGAAGGAGGTTCATTCTATCAGGTAATGGGAAGTCCGAGGTGGAGGTAGATAGTTTTAATGGCTGAAAAGTCTCAGTGATGTATTCTTTTGGAGCCTCATAGACTTTACATCACAATTCCAAAATAGTTATGGTTGCTCTGGCCATCACAATTGTATCCCAGATAGGAAACATGAAAGAAAGGGCAACCAGTGTGTGGTAAAACTTGCATCAGGAAAGTCAAAATTCTCAAAGAACTTTCTAGTAGGATTCCATTTCATTACCCAGAATCACAAAGCTGATGACTTCTGGTTGTAAGAAAGATTAGAAATTATGTTGCTGAATGCAGCGGGTTTGGCCTAAGTCAAGTTGCTCACCACACTGAAAGCCAATCATTAAGACAAGGAGTGTTTCCAGAGAAGAAAGGCTTTAATGCAGATGCCATCAGCCAGGACATAGGAGATCAGCTTTAAGTCAGTCTCCCACCCCAACTAAAATTAGAGGTGTATCTAGTGAGAAATGAATGTAACTACATACAGGAAAATAGGAATCAGGAAGGGGTGAGTAAGAGGAGTTGGTCAACAAGCAGCAGGTGCATCTCATTATCCAATGCACTGTTGGAAAGTTTCAGTTCCTTGATACTGTCTGTGAGTCCTGGTGGTTGGTTTTCTAAGAAAGGAATTCAGATAAAACAAATGTAATTTTCTTCAACTTCAGTTGTATGGGAAAGCTGAGCCAGTTTAAATTAGGGTTTTATGTTAACCGCAATTTCTTTTGCACCAACCTGAGAACTAAGCATTACATATTCATGATTCCAGCCCTGAAGGTGTTCTGATAAGAAGGCACAATAGAATGATGGATACTGTCTTTGCCATCTGAGAGTCAGAAGTTCTGATTTTATCACATGTGTGTTGGAGGCCTTTGGATGGTTTTCAGCAGCAAGTAGCATACTTAGATGTAAATGTTACATTGACATTTTGCCTGCTGCATGGAGAGTGAGTTGTAGGCAGGTGGCAGCAGAAGCCAGGACAACTGGGGATGTCACTATAGACATCCAGGTGAGAATCAGTGGTGGCCCGGAACATCATGAAATTAATGGACACAGAGAGAAATGGAAAGAATAAAAACTATGTTCTGGAGAGATGCAGGACTTATTCATGAAATGAAAATGCAGAGCGAGGGAACAATAGCCCCCAGGGATGAATGAAACCTAAAATTTTGACTTGAGCAGCTCGAAGACCATGGTGCTTGAGATGGGGGGACTTTGGTAGGAATAGGATTGAGGGTGGTGGACATAAGAGTTCTGTAACAATTTGCTATGTAGGAGATGCTCTTAGACATCCAGATGGAGTTACCAGTCAGTAGCCTATCACCCCTGACTCTGGAGGTCTGAGAACAGGACAGGTGGGAGAACATGGCAAGAACTCTGTGAGGAATTAGAGATATAGGAGGTTACACCTTTGACCAAAGTATAACCAGCAAGTCCTGTTCAATCTGCTGAGTTTTAGAGTCAGGCTCAGAAAAGGGCCCAGAGCATGGGCAGGAGGATCCATAAGCTTCCCAAGGTTCTTCCTGGGCCAGGGCCCCCTGCCCAGCACAGCCTTGGAAGGTTGAGATTAGGGTCCTGCAGTCCACCTCTATGGGTACCTGGAATCGGATGGTCCCACCTGTCATAGTGTAGGTACAGGGGAGTAAGCCCCTATTTTCTCCTTTTTATGATGTGATTTATTTGGAGCATGGAACCACAGGTTTCCATGTACTCAGAAGAATCTGTTGGCCTTGGTTCTTTATGAATGACTGAGTGTGTGCTGAGACACTTGGAAAATGCTTTTTACTCCTGGGGGGTCCTTCAGAGCAGAGAGAGGCTTGGGGGCTTGGGTGATGATTTCAGATAAGACAGAATGTTTCCAGGTACTGGACTCTGTGTCAAAATTCCTGAGACAAGAGCAGGCCACATTGGGTCCGTGAGGTCCTCATTTGGAAGTTAGTGGAAATCGCTGCCCTGGCCAAGGTAAGGATGCATTGAGAATGAGCTGCATACCTCAGGAGCTGGAGGAAAAAAGGGGACAAGAGAGCTTCCAAGGTCCCTCTTAGTGCCCATAGAGCCTGCAGTTTCTGCTCCTTTGCCTCCTGGGACCCTGGAGAGCCACTAAGTTGATGACCCCCTAATGCAGGTGACTGTTGTGTTCTGTGATGCTCCTCCTGGTGACATGGGTAGTGGGAGAGCAGCCTCCTGGGTCCCTGGTGCCCACTGGAGCCAGGAGAAAGTCATGCTGAGGTCATGCACCTCCAGTTCTTATTAATGATCTCCACATTGTGAGGTAGCCAGAAGCAAGAAGGGACGTGTGACACCTTTTTATTGATTCACTCAGCAATTCTGCCCTTAGCACTAGTCCTGTGCCAGGTACCCTGGTGTGCCCAGCATGTGATACTGAAAATGACCAAGTGTTCTCTCAGCTCCAGGTGCCCACAGTCTGAGGACAAGTGGACATCAGGCCCCAAGTAAATACCTAGGACCTGGTGAACATCAGGCCCCAGATGGACACCCAGGTCTAAGTGGACATCAGTTCCCAGATGAAAATCTGGCCCCAGATGTACATCAGGACTTGAGTGGAAACCCAGTACCAGGTGGACATCAGACCCTAGGTTGACACCAGTCCCTGGGTGGATACCCAATGCCCAGATGGACTTCAGGCCCTAGGTGAACACCAAGGCCCAAGATGGACATTAGGCCACAGGTGGAGGCCCAGGTTTTAGGAGAACACAGGGTCCTACAGGGACATCAAGCCCCAGAAGAATACTTAGGTCCCTGGTGAACATCAATTCCTGAGTGGGCACCCAGGTTCCAGATGAACATCAAGGCCCACAATGGACACCCAGGCCTCAAATGGATACCTGGTCCCAAGTATACGCCATTTTCCTAGTAAGCATCAGTGCCCAGGTGGACAGTAGCCTCCAGGTGTATATCAGGTCTCTAGGTGGACATCCAGGCCCCAGATGTCCAGAGGTGGACATTGGACCACAGGAGGATACCCAGGCCCCAAATAGACATCAGGACCTAGGTATATAGCAGCCCTAAGTATATAGCAGACCCCAGATGAACACCAGGATCCAGGTGGACATCTGGCTTCAGCTGTACAGCAGTCCCCAGGTAGATACCTAGGTCACTTGTGGATTTAAGGCTCCAAATGTACACTAGGCCGCAGGTCAACAATGGGCCCAAGTGAATATCTAGGCCTCAGGTGGACATCAGGCACCAAGTTGACACCCAGGACCCAGGTGGATATGAGGCCCCAGATGAACACCAGGCCCAAGGTGGGTATAGACCCCAGGTGGATTCCTAAGCCCCAGATGGACATCAGGCCCATGCTGGCCATAGTTAGTGGTGTGGCGCACCTGCTCTTGGTCCACGGAGTTGGAGAAGTTGGACCCATCAAATAGTTCCTCATTGATCTCCTGTGTGGAACTCTGCAGAGAGAGTGCCCAACACCCATTTTTTTTGACATTATTGGTGAAATTTAGTTATCCTGTTTATTTCAACTGTCTTTATATTACTATTTTGTGTTTGTGTCATCCAAAAGTGGTGGGTTTTTTTTTTTTTTGTCATAGGAAGAAGAATCAGATGGTAGAAATTAGTCATAGCTCTATGAGACTATTGTTGGAGCCAGTCCAACCCTGGAGAGTGTGTGGTCCTCAATGGAGAGGCATCCATTTTGACATATTTTGCTGTGGGTCACCAGAAAACCTGGACTAGATTCTCCTTTCTCCTTCCTTCATAGTTTTGTGCATTTCCCTGTGTGATGGGGTTTGGAGGTAGAGCCTTGGGAAGTGATTAGGTCATGCAGGCAGAGACCTCGTGTATGGGGTTCATGCTCCTATCAAAGGGACCACAGAGAGATCCCTCATCCCATCCCTTCTGTCATGTGAGGACACAGTAGAAACATGGCTGTCTATGAAACAGAAAGCCCGCCCTCACCAGACACGGAATCTGCTGACCACTTGACCTGAGATTTTACCATCTCCAGAACTGTGAGAAGTCAATTTGTTGTTTATTAGTCACCTAGTCTATGGCATTCTGTTTTAACCCCAGATTAGCAAAAATACCAACATATCAACTTGCACACATAACTTTTGGAAAGAAACTGTGATACTAAATCTTTGATGGTAAAAGGTGATCTATCTGCCTGAGAAATGAACCTACATGATCCCTCTTTCCACAATAAACCTGAGGGAGTCAAAACAGGTAAAAGCACAAAAGCACACAACTGTTAGAGGTTTCCAGGATGCCTCAAAAATATCATCTGCAACATTAGGGAGTGAAAGAAGACATTCAAGTTTCAAAAAGTCAAAGTTTATTTAAATGTCATTGTATAAACTTTTAATTCTAACACTATGAATAAAAGTGTTATTTTTTTCATAAATAAATAAATTTCATAAATGGAGGCATGGAGACCCTGATGTGCAGCTGCTGAGTTTGGAAGCTTCCTTTGGAGACACCCCCTGACTCCCTCACCCTTTGCCTGCCTGTCAAGAAGAGCCCATCCCAGGCAGCAAACAGCGCAGGTGCCCAGCAGAGGGCAAACCTCCATGCCTGGAGGAGGCCACCTCTGGGACAGGAGGAGCTGCTGGAACCCCTCCTTGCAGGCTTCTTTTTCTGCTCTCTAGCAACTCCTTCAAGCAGACAAACACATCCAGCAGCAGCAGCAGGCTCTTCGGCAGCAGGGCTGTGGCTCTGCCAAATGAGAGAAGCCCCTCTCTAGCAATGCACAGGATCCCAGACTGCACACCCTGTTCTCCGCCTCCATGGCTCCCACTGTGTCCCGGACTGAGAGTAGCCTGGGAGCTGCTGGCTGGGGCAGTGCTGGCCCAACCCTTCTTGCCAGCTGTAGCTTCAGCCATGCTAAAAGCTGAGCGTGGCTAGAGCAAGTGACATGGCTGAGGCCAGTGGCTAGAGCAAGTGACATGAAATCAGGCAGCTCCTCACTGGGCTAGACTTTGGCAGTCCCAAGGCAGGGACAGGAGGTCTCTGGAGCTGCCTCTAGCTCCACCACTGTCCCTGGAGGGGGTCTTCCCCTGGTGCTGGCACTAACTCAACAGCTGGTGCTGGAAATAACTGTATTTCTGCACATGGAGCAGGAGCTGAGAAAAGAGAATGGTTACCAATGTCACTCACTTTCCACTGGAATTTCCAAACACAAAAACAACCTCACTGAATTTACAGGAATTTTAGCCCCAAAACAGCACTCCCAGATAGTCTTCCAGACTGGAGGTCACCTCATCATGTGCCTGTACATCAGTGGGCTTCAGAGGCTCCAGCATGTCAAGGACAATGTGCAGATGCAGCCCCATTCATATCAGTGGTGACCCTCAGCCCGGAAGGGCCTGCCCTGGGCTGTCCTGTGATACCTGGGCCTTCTGCCAAATATGCAGAGGCATCTGGGGTGAGGGATGAGCCTTCGTCAGCATCGTCAGAAATGGCTCTCACTCTGGGCCTTCCTGAAGCAGGAGCCTTGAGATGTGGGGATGTAGCATGAGAACATCTTACTCTCTTGATCATCTCCCAGTCAGTGAGCTGGCTACAGGGCTGACTCTAGGATATGGCACCTGGTTACCAGAATCCTAAGTTCTGTTAGGGTCTGTCATCAAGGAAGTGAGGTCACTTCTTTAAGGTTCCATCCCCTCAACCGCTTCCTTCCATAAGACCTACTCAGGACCCCACTGGGCTGCTGACTGCTCACCCTCCCCGCAGGTCAACTCCTTACCTTTACATAGTTATGTCCACCCAGGGCCTGCTTGTAGATCTGTGCCTGGCGTTCACCAGGGACCTAGGAATCCACTTGGGGCCTGGGATTCAACAGGGGCCTAATGTTACACTGGGGATTGGATAGTCACCTGAGGACTAGGTATCAACCTGGGGCCTGACGTCCACCTGGGGACTGAGTATTCACCTGGGACCTGATGTGCACCTGGGGCCAAATGTCCTCCTCAGGCCTGAATTCCACCTTGGGCCTCCGTGTCCACCTGAGGCTGGTGATCACTGGGGCCTGGGTGTCATTTAGGGTCTGATGTGTGCCTGGAACCTGATGTCTACCTAGGGCCTGATGACCACCTGGGGACTGGGTGTCCATCTAACGTCTACCTAGAGCCTAGGTATCTATCTTAGGTATGGCGTCTGCCTGCAGCCTGAGGTCCACATGAGTCTGGTGTTCAGCTGGGGCCTGTGGTCCACTGGGGCCTTGGTGTCCACTTCGGGCCTGGTTGTCAACTTGGGGCCTGATATACAGCCTGAGTCCAGTGTTCACCTGTGGCCTGATGTCTACCTGGTGACTGGTGTCCTCCTGGAAATGGTTTATCCATGCAGGACCTGATGTCCACTTGGGGCTGAATGTCCCTCTGGGGCTAGACATCCACTTGTGGCCTGATGTCCATCTAGGGCCTGGTGTCTACCTGGAGTGTGATGTTCACCTGGGGCTAGGTGTCCACATGGGGCCTGATGTCCATATGAAGACTGGGTGTCCACTAGGACCTGATGTTCACCATGGGCCTAGATATCCATCTGGGGCCTGATATCTACCTGGTGACCTGTGTCCATCTGAGGGCTGGTGTCCACCTGGGCCTGATAGCCACCTAAGATTTGGTGTTTATCTGAGGCCTGGGTGACCACCTGATATCTCATGTTCAGCTGGGGCCCAGAGTTCAACTGGGGACTGTGTGTCAACCTGGTGCACATCTGAGGACTAGGTACCCACCTGGGTGCTGGTGTTCACTGGAGCCTGATGTCCACCTGGGGCCTTGTATTTACCTAGGGCCTAAGCAACCACGTGGGGCCTGAGTGTCTTTATGGGCTCTAGCGTTCTCCTGGAGCTTGGTGCCTGCCTGGAGCTTCGGTGTACATCTGTGACCTGATATCCACCTTGGGATGGATGTGCACCTGGGCACAGATGTCCATGTGGGACTGAGTGTTCGCCTGGTTCCTGATGTCCACCTGGGGCCTGGTGTTCACCTGAAGCTTGATACCCACCTGGGGCATGGACATTTGCCAAAAATCTGACGTTCAGCTGTGGCCTGAAGTTTACATATGCCTGATGTCCACCTAGGGTTCAGAGTTCATCTGGGGCTTGATGCCCACCTGGGGCCTGGGTTTCCACATAGAGCCTGGCATTGACTTGGGATCAAGGTATTTACCTAGGGCCTGGGTGTCCACTTGGGGCCTGACTTCCACTTGGTTCTTGGTGTCAGGCAGAGGCCTGACTGTTCACTTGGGTCCTAGATAAGATCCATATGACTGATGTCCATGTGGGGCCTGAGAACCACTTGAGGCCTGCCATTAACCTAGGGCATATTGTCCACCTGGGGTCTGGGAGTCAAACTGGAATGTGATGTCCACCTGGGGTGTGGCGGTCACCCTGGGTCCTGATTCACTTTTCCAGTCCAGTGTCCAACAGAAGCCTGGTGTAAACCTGGAACCTGATGTCCACCTGTGGCCAGATGACCACCTTGAGTGGGATGTTCATCAAGAGACTAGGTATCCACATGGGACCTGGGGTCCACCTGGGGCCTGATGTCTACCTTAGGCCTGGCATTACCTGGGGTCTGTGTGTACATCTGGGGCCTGATGTTCAGCTGGGCCCTGGTTTCCACCTACAGTTCACCATCTAACTCAGGCCTGATGTCCACTCTGGACCTAGGTATCCATCTGAGGCCTGGTCTTTACCTGGGGCGTGGGGGTCCACCTGGGGCCTCTGTGTCCTTTTGGATTCTGATGTCCACCTGGGGCCTGATGATTACCTGAGGCTTCATGTTCACCTGGGGCCTGGGTGTCCACCTGGAGGCAAATATGCACATAAGGCCTGGCATCCTCCTAGGGCCTTATATTCACCTGTGTCCTGGTGTCCGTCTGGGGCCTGGGTGTCAAACAGGGGTTAATATACACCTGGAGCGCAGTATCCACCTGGGGCCTGATATCCACCTGAGGCCTTGGCGTGCATTTGGCACCTGGTGTCCATCTGCAGCACAGGTGTCCATCTGGTGCTTGGGTGTTCACCCCATGTTCATCAGGGGCCTAGGTATCCATCTGGGGCCTGGTGTCCACCTGGGGCCTGAAGTTCATCTGGAACCTGGTATTCACCTAGGGCATGGGTATCCACCTGGATCCTGATGTTCAAATAGGGACTGGGTATAGACCTGGGACCTGATATCCACCTTGGGTATAGGCATCCATGTGGAGCCTGATATCCGCCTAGTGCCTGTGTGTCAGCCTAGAGCCTGATGCCCACCCGGGAACTAGGTACACAGCTGGCTTTTTTGTTCACTTGAGGCCTGGTGTCCACTTGGGAACTGATGTCGAACTGGGGATTAGGTATCCACCTGAAGACTGGTGTCCAGCTGGGGCTTTATAAATCCCTGGGGCATGTTGTTCACCTGGGCTTGATATATACCTAAGACCTGGGAATCCAACTGAGGCTGATGTCCAGTTAGAGCCTAGGTGTCTACTTAGGGTCTCATATCCATCTGGAGCCTAATGTCCACCTGGGGACTTGTAGCTACCCAGGGTCTTGGGTGTCCACTTGGGGCTTGAGTGTACTCCTGGGGTCTGGGGTTCTCCTGGAACCTGCTGTCTGCTTAAGGCTTGGGAATATAACTGTGGCCTGATATAAACCTATAAATGGATATTCACCTGGGGACAGATGTCCACTTGGGGCCTGAGTGTCCACATGGTGCCTGATGTCTACCTGGGGTCTGGTGTTCACCTGAGGCCTGATATCCACCAGGAGCCTACGTATCCACCTGAGTCCTGGTTTCTATCTGGGACCTGATGTCCACCTAGGTCTGGTATTCACCTAAGGTGTACTACCCACCTGGTCCTGGATGTTAACTTGTGGACTGATGTAGACCTCAAGTTCAGGGTCCACCTGGGACCTTATGGCAACCTTGAGCCTGACATTCATCTGGGGACTGATGTTCACCTTTGACCTAATGTCCACCTGATGACTGGATATTCACCCACAGCCAAATGTCCACCTGAGGCCAGATGGCCAACTGTGGCCAGATGTACAACTGAGGTCTGGGTATTCCCTTGGGACTTGATGCTCAGCTGGGGCCTAAGGTTAACCCAGGCCATGATGTCCACCTGAAGCTTGATGTCCACCTGGGGCCTGGGTGGCCAGATGTGCAACTGGGGCCTGGGTATCCACCTGGGGCCTAAGTGTCCTTCTCATGCCACCTGATATCCACCAGTTGGCCTGATGTTCATCTGGAGATGTGGGGTCAACCGGCAGCCTGATGTGGACATAGATTCCAATGTCCTCTCGGGGCCTGATGTACACCTGGGGCCTAGTATCCACTTGGGGCCTGGGATTTTACTGTTGGCCTGATGTTCACCGAGGTCCTAGGAATCTTTCCTGACTGGTGTCCACCTGGATCCTGATGTTCAGCTTGGGACTTGAGTGCTTAGCTGGGACCTGATGCCCACTTGGGGCATAGGTATTCACCTAGGGCCTGGTGTTCACTTGGGGCCTGGTGTACACCTGGGGCCTGATATCAACCTTGAATCTAGGTGTTCACTTGGGGACTGCTGTCTACCTGGTGCATGGTTATCAACCTAGGACCTGATGCCCACCTGGAGTTCAATGTCCACCTTGGGCCTGTTGTGTACCTGTGTGCCCACTGGCTAATTACTTAAAACTGAGGTTTACCTAGGGCTAGATGTGCACCTGAGACCTGATGTCCACCTGTGGTCTTATGTTCACCTGGGGACTGATGTACATCTGGAGCACAAGTATATCCATGGGGCCTTTCGTCCACCTGGACTGTGTGTGTCAACCTCAGGGCCAATGTCCACCTGGAATCCAGTGTCTAATAGAGCCTAATGTACACATGGGGCTCTGGCAGTCACCTGGGACCTGATATACAGACATGGTCTTGAGTTTACCTGGGGCCTGGTATCTACAGGGCCTTGGTGTACACCTGGAACCAGATACCCCAGGGGGGTACCTGGGTCCCAGATGGTCATTAGGTCCTAGCTGGAAACTCAGGCTCCAGATGCACATCAGGCTGCAAGTGGATACACAGGTCACAGGGTGATACCCAGGTTCCAGGTGGACACTGGGCTCAAGAGGAACACAATGGCCCAGGTGGACATCCAGGCCTGAGGTGGACATCATGCCCCAGATAGACATCTGGCCCCAGCTGGATAACTAGGCCCCAGTCATTGGCCCTAGGTAGACGCAGCCATCTGTGACTAAGGTCATCCAGAATCTAATGTCCACCTGGACCCTGGGTGTCCACATAGGGCCATGTATCTGTATGGGGCCTCAGCATCCACCAGGGCCTGATGTTCCCCAAAGGCCTAGATATCCACCTGAGGCCTGATGTCCACCTGGGGCCTGATGTCCACCTAATACTTGGTGTTTAGCTGGGGCCTGGGTGACATCCTGGGATCTGATGTTCAGCTGAGGGCCAGATTTCAGCTGGCACCTGTGTGTCAACCCAATGCCTGATGCACACCTGCAGATGAGGTATACACCTAGAGTCTGCTGTTCACTGGGGACAGGTGTCCAGCTGTGGCCTGGTGACCACATGGGTCCTAGTGTTCATCAAGTGCCTGGTGTCCACCTGGGACTGGGTTTCCACCTGGGACCTGATGTTGATGGCAGGGTGGAGGCCTGTTGTGTACTTGAGATGTGGGGGGTCCACCTGGGACCTGATGTCCACCTTGGGCCTTGTATTTACGTATGGCCTGGGGAGTCACCCAGAGCTTAAGTGTACCCTTGGGGCTTGGGTATATATATGTGGCCTGATGTCCATTTTGGGACAGATGTCTACCTGGGGACATACGTTCATGTGGGGCCTGATATGGTTTGGCTGTGACCCTACCTAAATCTCATCTTGAATTGTAGCTCCCACAATTTCCATGTGTCATGGGAGGGACCAAATGGGAGGTAACTGAATCACGAGGGTGAGTCTTTCCTGTGCTGTGTTCGTGATAGTGAATAGGTCTCACGAGATCTGATGGTTTTGTAAAGGGCACTTCCCCTAAACAAGCTCTCTTGCCTGCCACCATATAAGATGTGACTTTGCTCCTCATTCAGCTTCAGCCATGGTTGTGAGGCCTCCCCAGCCATGTGGAACTGTGAGTGCATTAAATCTCTTACCTTTATAAATTTCCCATTCTCAGGTATGTCTTTATTAGCAGCATGAAAACAGACTAATACAGTAAATTGGTACCAAGAGTGAGGTGGTGCTGCAAAGATATCCAAAAATGTAAAAACGTCCTTGGAACTGGGTAACAGGCAGAGCTTGGAACAGTTTGGGGGGCTCACAAGAGGACAGGAAGAGGTGGGAATGTTTGGAACTTCCTAGAGACTTGCTGAATGGCAATGGCCTTGATCAAAATGCTGACAGGAACTTGTTGGGAACTGAAATAAAGGTGACTCTTGCTATGTTTTAGAAAAGAGGCTGGCAGCATTTTGACCCTGCCCTAGAGATTGGTGGAACTTTGGGCTTGAGAGAGTTGATTTAAGGCATCTAGTGGAAGAAATCTCTAAGTGGTAAAGTGTTCAAATGGTGTATTGGGTACTGTTAAAGGCACTCAGTTTTATGTATTCAAAAATATATGGTTTGTAATTGGAAATTACATTTAAAAGGGAAGCAGAGCATAGAAGTTTGGAAAAAATTTCCAGCCTGATGATACGATAGAAAAGAAAAACCCATTTTTTGAGGAGAAATTCAAGCTGGAAGCAGAAATTTGCATAAATAACAAGGAGTCAAATGTGAATTACCAATATAATGGAGGAAAATGTCTCCAGGGCATGTCAGAGGTCTTCACAGCAGCCCCTCCCATCAAATGCCTGGAGACCTAGGAAGAACAAATGGTTCCATGGGCCTGGCCCAAGACCTTGCTGCTTTGCGCAGTCTCAAGACTTGGTGCCCCACATCCCAGGTATGGCTAAAAGAGGCCAATGTAGCATTCAAGCCATTGCTTCAGAGGGTGCCAGCCCCAAGCCTTGGTGGTTTACACATGTTGTTGGGCCTGCAGGTGCACAGAAATCAAGAACTGAGATTTGGGAACCTCCTCCTAGATTTCAGAGGATGTATAGAAATGGCTGGATGTCCATGCAGAGGTGAGCTGCAGGAATGAAGCTCTCATGGAGAACCTCTGCCACGGTGGTATAGAAGGAAAATGTGAGATGCGAGCCCCCACACAGAGTCCCCACTGGGGCACTGCCTAGTGGAGCTGTGAGAAGATGGCCACCATCCTCCAAACCCCAGAATAGTACATCCACTGACAGCTTGCACTGTTTGCCTGAAAAAGCCAGACACTTGACACCAGCCCGCGAAATCAGCCAGGAGGGGTGGTTGTGCCCTGCAAAGCCACAGCGGCAGAGCTGCTTAAGGCCATGGGGACCCACTTCTTGCATGAGCATGTCCTGGATGTGAGACATGAAGTCAAAGAAAATCATTTTGCAGCTTTAAGACATGGGCAAGGACTTCATTTTTAAAACACCAAAAGCAACGGCCCCAGGGGTACACCAGATTTCTGGTAGGCATAAGGCCCCAGGAGGACACTAGAATCCAGGTGTACATAAAGCCACCTGTTGACACCAAGCCCTCAGATGAATACCAGGCCAACTGGTAGACATTAGGCACATGAGAATACTTGGGCACCAGGTGGGTATCAGGCCCCAGGTGAACATCAAACTTCAGGTGGACATCATTCTCCAAGTAAACTCTAGCCCCAGCTAAACATCAGGCTCCAGGTGGAAGCCCAGACTCCAGACTCCAGGTGCACTTCTGGCCACGGTTCAACATCTGTGCCCAGCTGAACATCAGACCATGGATGGATAGCTAGTCCCCAGGTGGACATCAGGTCAAAAGTGAATATAAGTCTCGAGGAAGACATCTGGCCCCAGGTGGATACTGAACTAGAGGTTTACATCAGACCCTACGTTGACAGCAAGACCCAGGTAGACAGCAGGCCCCAGGTGAAGACCAGGCCCAGATGAATACTGAACTAGAGGTTTACATCAGACCCTAGATTGACATTCAGTACCCAGGTGGTCATGACACCTTAACTAGACACCAAGTCTTCAGGTTGATACCCAAGTCCCAGGTGGACACCAGGTCAAAGATGAACACAAGACCTAAGGTTGACATTCAAGCCCCAAGTGGACACCAGGCCCTAGGTGAATAATATGACCCAGGGAATCATTAGGACCCAGCTGCATACCAGTCCCCAGGTTTACACGAAGCTCCCAGGGGTTTCCTAAGCTCTAGTTGGACATGAGGTCTCTAGTAGACACCCAGGACTAAGGTGGACATCAAGCATCAGATGGACATCTGGCCACAGATTAACATCAAGCCTCACAGTATCTAAAGAAGCTCTTTAGTTTAATTAGATTCCATTTGTCAATTTTGGATTTTGTGTCCACCTGGTGTCTAATGTCTAACTGGGGCCTGGTGTTTCTCTGAGGCCTTATATCCATCTGGGGCCTGGGCATCCATTTGAGGCCTGATGTCTACCTAAGACTTGGTGTTTAATTGGGGCACAGATTTCTTCCTGGAGCCTGATGTTCATATGGAGCCTGAAGTTCACCTGTGCCTGTTGTCTACCTGAGGCCTATGTGTCAACCTGGGGCCTGATGACCACCTTGAGTTCAGTGTTCACCTGGGGCCTGACGTCTGCCTGGAGTCTGGGTGTCCACATAGGGCCTGATGTTGGCTTGGGACTGAAGTATTTACCTAGGGCCTGGGTGTCTACTTAGAGCCTGACTTCTACCTGGTTCAGTGTGTCAACCTGGGGCCTGATGTCCACTTAGGGCCTAGGTAAGCTCCTTATGACTAAAGTCCACATGGGGGCTGAAACCATGTCAGATCTTGTGTTAACCTAGGGAGGGCCTAGTGTCTACCTGGGGCCTGCCTGTGACCTGGTGACCCCCTGGGGTCAAGGTATCCACCTTGGGCCTGATGACCAATTGGGGCTTAAGGATCTACCTAGAGACTGGTGTCAATTTGGAGCCTGATGTCCACTTGGGGTCTGGTGTACACCTTGGGCCTGATGTCCACCTGGGCATGGGTGTACACTTTGGGCCCAGTGTGCCCCTGAAACCTGGGTGTCAACCTGGGTCTTGATGCACACCTTTAGTCAAGTGTTTAACTGGGGCCTGATGAAATAGTGGGGCCTGATTTACACCTGTAGACTGGGTATCCACCTGAGGCCTGATGTCCACCTGCAGCCAGATGTCCACCTGGCACCAGATATCTACCTGGAGTCTGGTCTTTGCCTTGAACATGACGTATTCCAAGAGACTAGGCATGCACATTGGGCCTGGGGTCCTGATGTCTACCTGAGGCTGGTATTGAACTGGGGCCTGTGTGTTCACTTGGAGTCTGATGTTCATTTGGAACCTGGTGTTCACTTAGGACATGGGTATCCACCTGGATCCTGATTTTCAACTGGGGAGTGGATATAGACCTGGGACCTGATGGCCACCTATGGTATATGTAACCTAACCACCTGGGGCCTGGTGTTCACCTGAGGCCTGATATCCACCTGGTACCTGTGTGTCAATCTAGTGCCTGGTGTCTGCTTGAAAACTAGGTAGACACCTGGGCCTTGGTGTTCACCTGGGGCATGGTGTTCATCTTGCACCAAGTGTCCACCTGGATCCTGTGAATCAACCTGTGGCCTACGTGGCCACTTGGAGCTTTATGTGCACCTGCGGCCTGAAAGTTTCCTAGGATCTGATGACCACTGGGGCCCAGGTATCCACGTGGGGCATCAGGCTCCAGGTGTACACCCAGGCTCCATGTGGACACCAGGCCAGGAGAACTCCAGCCCTTATCTGAACATCAGGTCCTAGGTAGATGGCCAGGCCCCATGTGTACAGCAGGCCCCAGGTATGCACTGGACTCCAGGTGGACACCAGCACTCAGTTGGATACACACACTCAAGGTGGAAACCAGGCCCCAGGTGAACTGCTACACTCCAAGTGAACATCACGTCTCAGGTGGACACCTGGACCCCACGTGGGTACTAGGCTCTAAATTAATACCAGGCCTCAGGTGGTCCTCAGGAACCATGTGGACCTTAGTCATCAGGAGGTAACCTAGGCCCAAAGTGTATATCAGGTTCCCTGTTGACACAAGAACTACTCGGAAGTCAGGCCCCGGGTAGACACCCAGGCCCTAGGTCCCAAGTTGACACCAGGCCTTATGTGAATACTTATAACTCAGGTCATCATCACACCTCAGGTGGACATCTGAGTTCATCTGGAACCTGGTGTTACAGGCCCCATGTAAACGCCAAGCCATAGGTGGATACCCAATCCCTAGGTGGACATCAGAGCTCAGATTGACACAAAGACCCCAGTAGACATGATGTACCCCTGAATATCCAGGCCCCAGCTAAATACCCAGGCCCCAAATTGACACCAGGGTCTATGAGGACACACGGGACTCAGATAGAAAACAGGCCCAAGGTGGACACTGGACTGTAAATCAGGTCCTAGGTTGACAACCATGCTTCAAGTTGACACCAGGCCCCAAGTGAACATCTGGCCCCAGCTGGACACTAGTCCCCTGGTGAATACCTAGGCTCAAGGTTGACATCAGGCCCCATATGAACACTAGACCCCAAATACACACTTGATGCCCTAAGTGGACATCAAGCCTCAGGTGTTTACCCAGTCCCAAGGTGAATATCAGGACACAGATGGGCACCAGTTATCAAGTGGATTCCTAGTCTCCAGGTGAATATCAGGCCCTAGGTGGATACCAGGATCCTGGTAGACATCAGGCCCCAAGAGGACACTAGAACCCAGGAGTACATTAGGCCACAGGTCAACACCAAGGCACCAGATGAATACCAGGCCAACTTGTGGACATTAGGCCCGAGAAGGGTCCTCAGGCCTCAGGTGGATATCAGGCCCCAGGTGAACATCCAGCACCCAGATGAACATCAAGCTTCAGGTAGACATCACGCCTCAGTTGAACTCCAGGCTCCAGCTGAACATCAGGCTCCAGGTGGATGCCCAGCTTCCAGGTGCACATCTGGCCACAGTTGGACATTCAACCCCAAGTGACCCTCAGGCCATGGGTGAATACACAGTTTCCAGGTGAACATGAGATCAAAGGTGAACATCAGTCCCCCAGTGGACATCAGGCCCAAGGTGGATACCCAGGCTCCCAGTGAATTTCAGACACCAGGTTGACATTCAGACCCCCAGTGGTCATCTGGCCTCATGCGAACACTCAGACCTCAGGTGCACCTGATGTCTCAACTGGACACCAACTCCTGGTTTGATACCCAAGTCCCAGGTGGACACCAGGTCCAAGGCTGGCACTCAAGCCCTAAGTGAACACCACACTCTAGGTGAATAATTCAACCCAGGTGGTCATTAGGACCTAGCTGGATACCAGTCCCCAGGTTAACACAAGGCCTCCGGTGGGTATCTAGGCACCAGCGGGACATCAGGCCCTAAGTAAACACCCCAGTCCCAGGTGAACACCATGCTCCAGGTGGGCATTAGGCCCTAGGTGAACATGGGGCCACAGGTGGACATCTAGCCCCTGGGCGACATCCAGCCCCAGGTGGACATAACCATTTCCATGCATAAACCATTCCCAGGTGGACATCAGGCCTCAAGAGGATGACAGTCACCAGGTAGACATCAGGCCTCAGTTGGACACCAAGGTCCCAGATGTACAGCAGGCCCCAGCTGAAACCCAGACTCATGTGGACATCAGGCCACAGGTAGACACCATGCCTTAGGTAGATACCCAACTTCAGGTGGACATCAGACCCAAGGTGGACATCCATTCCCCAGATGGACATTCAGGCCCTAGGCACACATCAGGCCTTAAGTGGACACCCAGGCCCCAGGTTGATATCCAGCTCCCAGGTGATCACCAGGCCCCAGGTGGGCACCAGACCTTAGGTGAACAACAGGATGCAGTAGGTCATCAGGACACAGCTGGATACAAGTCCCCGGTGAATGCAAGGCCCTAGTGGGACATAGATCTAAGGCAGACATCAGGTCCCAGGTGGACATACAGACCCGAGGTGGAATTCATCCTGAGGGGGACATTCGGCCCCAGGTGCACATAGGGCCCCAGGTGAATACCCAGTCCCCAGGTGGACATCAGCCCACAGGTCAACCACAGTCCCCAGGTTGATACCTGGTCCCCAGGAGGCTACCCAATCTGCAGGGTAACATTAGGCCCCTGTAGGATTCCAGGCCCCAAGTGGATTCCTAGGCCCATGGTGAACATCAGGTGCAGGTGTCCAAGAGGCCCTGGGTGGACATAACTGTGTACAGGTAAGGAGATGACCTGTGGGGAGGGTGAACAGTCAGCAGCCCAGTGGGGTCCTGAGTAGGTCTTCTGGAAGGAGGAGACTGAGGGGATGGAACCTTAAAGAAGTAACCTCACTTCCTTGGCGATAGACCCTAAGGGAACTTAGAATTTTGGTAAACAGGCCAAGTGGCTCACACCTGCAATCTCAGCACTTTGGGAGGCTGAGGTGGGCAGATCATGAGGTCAGGAGTTTGAGACCAGCCTGATCAAAATGGTAAAACCCCCATCTCTACTAAAAATACAAAAAAATTAAAAATTAGAAACAATCTAGCTGAGTGTGGTGGTGCGCGCCTCGTGCCTGTAATCTCAGCTACTCAGGAGACTGAGGCAGGAGAATTGATTGAACCCAGGAGGTGGAGGTTGCAGTGAGCTGAGATCGTGCCACTGAACTCCAGCCTGGGCAACAGAATGAGACTCTATCTCAAAAAAAAAAAAAAAGAATTCTGGTAACCAGGAACCCACATCCTAGAGTCAGCCCCGTAGCCTGTTCACTTGGTGGGAGATACTCAAGAGAGCAAGATGTTCTCGTGCTGCATCCCCACATCTCAAGGCTCCTGCTTCAGGAATGGTGGGAGTGAGCACCTTTCTTTTCCAGTGATGCCCATGTATGCTCATCCCTCACTCCAGATGCCTCTGGCCATTTGGCAGAAGCCCCCCAGGCCCCAGGTAGCACAGGACAGGAGTCACCAGGTAGACATCAGGCTCGCAGGTGCAATCATGTTGTGCTATAGCCTTGAACTGCTAGGCTCAAGTCATCCTCCTGCCTCAGCCTCCCAAGTAGCTGGGAGTACAGGTGCATGCCACCTTGCCTAACTACAAATCCAGATTCTTATAGTGACAGCTGGTTGGATGGTTCTCTTCTAGAAATAGAAGCTCAAAGATTGCACGTGCATCTCCTGGAAATATTCCTTTTGTCTTTTTTTTTTTTTTTTTTTTTTTTTTTAGATGGAATCTCACTCTGTTGCCCATGTTGGAGTGCAATGGCACAATCTTGGCTCACTCCAACCTCCACCTCCCAGGTTCAAGTGATTTTTCTGCCTCAACCTCCTGAGTAGCTGGGACTACAGGTGCTTGCCACCACGCCTGGCTAATTTTTGTATTTTTAGTAGAGACAGTATTTCACCATGTTGGTTAGGCTGGTCTCGAACTCCTGACTGCATGATCCACCCACCTCGGCCTCCCAAAGTGCTGGGATTACAGGCGCACCACCACGGCTGGCCTCCTGGAAACATTTCTAAAACCCAGGTGAATATGCCTCCTAAGTTTTCCAAGCTGACAAAAACTCTGGGATAAATATCAGATGGATTTGGGAAATTGCAAAAGTGTAGCACAAAGCTAGTATAGTTTATGCCTTATGAAAGACTGGCTCAAAGTAGTTTTTCCTTTTATTAAATATTTATGTTATAGCCAGAAACAGCAAGTGGTCTTTGTGTGGTCAGGACTGGCTAAAAATATGTCTATTTAAAAAAGAAAATGAATGGCCATGAAATAGTAATTCTTTACATGTTAACAGTAGATTCTGCTCTTTCCCTGCCTGAAGGCAAACAAAAAGGCTAGAGATAACCCATCAGCTGCATTTGGAAACACACTGTAATAAAAAGACTGGGAGGACAGGTTCAATTAGGAAGTGGATCTGAGGTTTTAGTGAAGCCAGATGATGAGAAATACTAAGCCCTTTACCATTTATCTGGGGTCCACGAAGGTGAACTTTTTTACTTTAGTTGCATTTTCTCATCTTTAGAATGGGGAAAATAACATGAGATGACCAATTTTTCCATGAAGCTTAGATTACTAACTGCTGTATCAATTTTCCAAACTCATATATGACCCTTGCAAAGGATAATCTGTTGTAGCAAACTAATCTCAAGTATAATTTTGTGTTTTTAGTTTTTCTTCAGTCTGAAAATTTAGAAACGATCGTGAACCAGAGCATGTAAATTCCTCTTATTTAGTTTTGTTATCTTTTATTATAAAAATTTACTTTTTTAGAGATGGGGTCTTGTGATGTTGCCTAGGCTGGAGTGGAGTGGCATGATCATGGCTCACTGCAACCTCTGCCTCCTGGGCTCAAATGATCCTCCCACCTCAGCCTCCTGAGTAGCTGGGACTATAGGTGCACACCACCTTGCCTGGTTAATTTTGATATTTTTTGTAAAGACAAGGTTTCACTATGTTGCTCAGGCTGGTCTCCAACTCTTGGGCTCAAGTGATCTGCCTGCCTCAGCCTCCTAAAGTGCTGGGATTAGAGGCATAAGCTACTGCACCTGGCCTAGACCAGTGTTTTAATAACCTGCACTTAATAGCTTAAAGTTTTTCCCTGAATTTTATTAAGTTTCATTTGCCTGAACTGCTAGAGAAACACTGCAATATCAATTATTGTTGGAACTAAATACACGTGTATGTATATATGTATGTAACGAAAGGCAAAATTTGCACTTGGGTTTGGAGCTCAGAAAACTTCTCAGGTCAAAGGCCATGAAAATACAAATACATGCTAATTAATTTTTTTAAAAGGGGTATTGAAAAAAGTCTAATTCTGAAATTTAAATTAATCCCCCAAATTTGAGAACCTAGAACAAAGTTCATTCCAAGATGTACCCTCTTAACCACATGTTAATAATGAAACTGTAGTCATGCAATAAAAGAGAAAAATTAAAGTGATGAGAAAAATATGGCATTCTTTGATGTTGAGTCTAGGGCACATGGGTTCTAAAACTGAACTGGAAAGGCATCTGCTCTCAAGACATTGTAAACAATGCCAAGTGCTAAATATTTAAAAGGTAATTAGGATACCTAAACTTAGGCTTGGAAACATTTTTAAAGCTTAAACACCTAAGTAAAGAATAATAACTGTTTTAAAATAACCACTTAGATAGAAAGTATGAGTGAAAAAAAAAATCCCATGAGATTTAGGCCAGAAATTAGTTACCCCACAATATAAGATTTTAGTTAGCTTTGGAAGGAAGCTTTCCTGATATATTCATGCACTTTGCATGAACAACTTTTTTGTCTCTTAACACACAATTCACAACAGTTTAGGGTCTCCTATAGGAAACACAACACAATTTCTTTTTCTTTTTCTTTCTTTTTTTTTTTTTTACACACAGTCTTGCTCTGTCGCAGGCTGCAGTGCAGGGGTGCGATCTTGGATCACTGCAACCTTCGCCTGCCTGGTTCAAATGATTCCCCTGCCTCAGCCTCCTAACTAGCTGGGGTTACAGGCATGTGTCACCACACCCAGCTATTTTTTATTTTTTAAATTTTTTTAGTAGAGACAGGGTTTCATCATGTTGGCCAGGATGGTCTAGATCTCCTGACTTCATGATCCACCTGCCTTGGCCTCCCAAAGTGCTGGGTTTACAGGCATGAGCCACCACACCTGGCCTTTTCTTTTCTTGAGACTAAGTTTCACGCTGTCACCCAGTCTGTTGCCCAGGCTGGAGTGCAGTGGTGTGATCTGCTCACTGCAACCTCTGCTTCCCGGGTTCAAGCGATTCTTCTTCCTCAGCCTCCTGAATAGCTGGGACTATAGGCACAAGCTACCATGCCCGACTAAGTTTTGTATTTTTAGTAGAGATGAGGTTTCACCATATTGGTCAAGCTGGTCTCAAATTCTTGACCTCATGATATACCCACTTTGACCTCCCAAAGTGCTGGGGTTATAGGCGTGAACCACCATGCCTGGCCCTTCTTTCTTCTTTCCTTCTTTTCTTTTCTTTTCCTTCCTTTCTTTCTTTCTTTCTTTAAAGAATTCTGCTATTTCAAGAATTCTGAAATAGCTACCTTTAAAGAATTCAAGAATTCTGAAATAGCTACCTTTAAAGAATTCAAGAATTCTGCTATTTCAAGAATTCTGAAATAGCTACCTTTAAAGAATTCAAGAATTCTTTAAAGAGCTACCTTTAAAGAATTCTGCTATTTACAATAAAAGTGAGATCTCCCTCCTCCATCCTGTGTTGCACAGCTTGGGATTGCACCCTTGTTCCTGGCACCTTTGCATTGCAGGAGCCTGCCTTTGACTTTCTTTCCTCTCTGCACATCTTCTATTCTTGCTGCTTCTCTTTACAGAAAGTGCTGAGCTTCTTGGCGAGTGTCCCTCCCAACAGATGAATATTCAGCAGAGAATGGAGAGATTTCTACTGGAAGAATCAGGATGTGGCTGTTTATAAAGTTATTGCATTTTTTTTTGAAGAGTGGCTGCAATTAGTTTTGGTGTTAGGCAGCAAAAACCCCAAAATGTTCTTTTTGATTTCACATTGCTTGCATAATACAGATACCCATTTACTGGAAGAAATCTTTGTGGGTAAGTGTATGAGTGTGTATGCATAAGTGTGTGTGTGTGTGTGTGTGTGTGTGTGTGTGACTCCACATATATTTCTGGAGTGCCTTCTATGTTCCAGGCATGGTGTTAGTCAACATATGTAATTGAGAGTAAAACAGTCATGATCTCTGCTCTTAACCAATTTACAATCTAGGATAAAAGAGACTTTCCTTGTTCAAATCCACAATGACATTAATTGCAATATGATCATTGTTGTGTTTGAAGAATAGCTAAGAAAAGCACAAAGAACTTACAAGATGGCTTAACAGAAGAACTTCATCTAGCTTACAAGTATGGGTAGCCCCTTTCTAAGAAAGCGGTATGAGTAAGGATGAATAGGAATAGGCCAGATAAAATACTAAGCCAGGAGTTGGAGGTGGACACGGGGGAGGGAGGTGACATAGTACTGACAGAGAGGTGTAGAGAGCTGAGGAGGCTGATGAATGTAGAGTAAGTAGAAGTGTCACTGGATTGCAGTTTTTGATAGGTAGAAATGTTGTATGAGGGGACGAAAACAAGGCCATTGGGAAGGGAAGCTGAAGGTGGTGGTGGTGGTGTTTGTGAAGGTATTCATATTATTGCAGAATTATCTGAAGTGCAGTTTCCAATGTTGACCAAATTCATGGTATGACTGTGGAAGTTGGTGCTTGGGGTGAATGATGACAACTATCAGTGGGTATCAGAGTAAGGAACTGCTGGTCAAGGTATTGATGGTGTATCCAAGTGATGTTAAATCTGCTTAGCATGATGGTAAGGTTGGGTGAAAAGAAGACGATCAGTTGGGTGCTAAATTCTTTAAGGAGTGATCAAATGATTAAGCAAAGACTGGAGGGAGAAGAGGCTCTTATTGTCAACTACTCAAAGGAGCAGCTTACAAAAGAGAGTGCAGTTATTTGTCTGCAAGTGGCATTGGGTAGTCAGGAGGACACTGCCTTGGTTCTGATACCGGGATATTTTGAGTTTGATGGAAAACATCTCCCAGCCCCTGCTTGAGAGGAGAAGCAGTATCCTTAGGTGACAGTGGGTTTCAGTGAAGTCAAGAAAGTGTGTGGTGTGTGTGTGTGCGCGATAACTTTGAGATAATTATGGGTTAGAAACATGTGGATTAAGGTAAGAAGAGACTACCCTCAGATATTCATCCAAACTTTGAATTTCTTCTAGAAACCTCCTCTCAAGTCACAGTCAAGTGACTGTGATTGATTGATCCAGCAATTGCAAAATCACTCTCTTCTAATGCATACCATTTAAGTTAATTTAAAATGTAAGTTTTATTTTCTTTTTGGATGGGGTATTGACTGCATCCTGAAAACATAGCTGGTGTTTTTATTACCTTAGTGTAAGCTGTGTAGTCAAAAGAATAGTGGGAATGGTCACTGTGTGTGGATATTGTTGTTCCTGAGGTAAATTCTGTCCTAGCTACTAACCAAAGGATCTTTCAGAAATGTGCTCTCAAACCACTGCCCATTGGATAGCAAATGCAGTATCTATTTTAGAGAAAATGATTGCATCAGTTAAAATGGTTAAATTGTCTTAACATGCCAGGATCTTATCTTTTCATGAAAACATTTTTTATTAACTTTTTTTTAAAGGAGGACAACTGCTCTTCAGATTTTTCCCATGAGAACTGGAGATTAAACTTTGATTTTTCTCCTTTTATCCTCCCCAACAGAAGCTGTATATTTTGAGGATAACCACTTGGTTTAAAGCAAAATAGCCTTAAATAAACATACATACCTTAAAATGAATGAACATTTCTGGTATAGTCTTAGATTTCACAGTGTCATACTGACTGGGTTGAGAAAGCCACCAGAATTTCATAGCTCAAAGTTCAGGTTTTATACAAGATTTATATGTCCTGTAGAATATTTTGTTTGCTGCAGTTTGAAATGATAGTATCTTCTTCTCTAGGAAACTAATGTTTAACAGGTAAGTGCAACGGGATTGCTAACAGGAGATGGAGAAAAAAATGTCACTATTTTGAATGGGGTTTGTGTTTACCAGTACACAAAATGTATGCTTGTATTATCGATTATGTGAAAATATCTACAATTGTTAGATAAAATCCATGTTTGACAAGAAAATCAATTTTTTCCATATCTCTCTTTGTGCACTGTGGTTTTAAAATTTCCTTTTCATTTTGAATGGTGTTTTCTGTTTAGAAAGCTTATTTGAAAAAATTAAACAAAAATTACATACATTTATTGTGTACAATGTAATATTTTAAAATATGCATACATTTGGAATGGCTAAATGTAGCTAATTATCATATGCATACTTATGATTTTTGTGGTGAGGACACTTAAAATCTACTCTTTTAGAAATTTTCCAGAATACAATACTGTCCAATGTTATTAACTGTAGTCACCATATTGCACAATAGATCTCTTGGACTTACTACTCCTGTCCAGTTGAAATTTTGCATACTTTGACAGACATCTCTCCAATCTCCACCTTTCTTCCCACCAGTCCCTTGTAACCACCATTCTACTTTCTGCTTCTGTGAGTTCAACTTCTTTAGATTCCACATGTGATATTTGTCTTTCTGTGCTTGGCTTATTTCACTTAACATAATGTCCTCCAGGTTCAGCCATGTTTCACATATGACAGGGTTTCTTCTTTAAGGCTGAATAGTATTCCATTGTGCATATATATCACATTTCCTTTATCCATCCCTCCATTGTTGGACATTTAGGCTGATTTCATCTCTTGGCTATTATGAATAATGCTGCAATTAACATGGGAGTGCAGATACCTCTTTGACACATGGATTTCATTTCCATTGGATATATGTGGTATGCTCAGAGGTGCGATTGGTGGATCATATGGTAGTTCTTTTCAAATTTTTTTGAAGAATCTCCATATGGATTTCCATAATGGATGTACCAATTTACATTCCCATGTGCATTGTTTTCTGACGTTGATAAAGCAGTAGATCTATTCGTTTCACAAACCTTTATTGCATGCTGACTATGCATCAGCATAATGCGAGATGCAGTTGATACAAATAAAAGGCACAGCCTTACTCGGAAGCAGATATGATAACTATTGATTAAACAAAGATGGCAGAAGTGGGCAACTGACCACATGTGAGAAGAGTGACAAGGAGAGTGGAATCTAGGATGATGTATATTTTGACTTGGGCTGTTGAGCTAATGAGGAATGTATACTTTTTGAAATGCAGTATACTGTCACCTTATTTCTAAGTAGGGTCAAGTTTGAAGCCAAATAAAACTTTCCAATATTTGTTCTTCTAGCACATTAATAAAATGTACTTTGTGATTATGAGCAGCTGATTTGAAGATTGATTAATTTCTACTCCTGTTACCTTGATAAATAAGAAATAAATTTCATGGACAAGAACTCATCATTTGAAATAGATGGTAACAGTTGGATTGTCATTGATTACATGAGGTGATTTACAAGGAGGTCCAGCACATGCATGTAGTGTGCTATTCCTTGCTATGTCTGTTTTCTGTTAATTAATACAAATGTTGTTGTGTAGATTTTGGTATTTTGACTCAAATTGAGAAAATGTATACACTTTTATATACACGTATTAGCGTAAAACTTGGACCTGGAAAAGCAAAGGTTTCTAATAAATTAGCTAACACTTTCTTTGAAGAATTCAAGGTACCCTGAAGTACTTTCCTAATGATTGAATTGTTATTGTTAGAGGTCAATTTTCCACAGACTTTTTGTATTTCTGCATCTCTTGTGAGTGAGCAACTAACTGCCCTTCATTCTGAACTATCTTTTCAGGGATATTTGTATTGTGAACAGTCTTGGAACATAGAGACAGTGTCTCTGTCTGGAGCAAAGGCCAGGCATGCTCACTGCCCATTATAAAGGATTCGGGTTCCCTGAAGTCAAGATTCCTCTTCTATAGCACAATCACGGAAGGTACCATCTGGTTCTCTTTGTATCACCTTGCAAAAATGGAGGCCTGGTTAACTGGTACAAAAAAATGCTAATACTTTGGCTACTGCTATTGTCATGAGCACTAAACTGTTATTTTTCTGTGACCCAGGAGTTTTGTGTCTTCTACCAGCATTCATGAAACTTTTATCTGGCTAACTGGTTAGTTTGTGAGAAGGGTGAACTCTCAGACCCTTCGCAGTTTTTTGTTTGTTTGTTCGTTTTGTTTTTTGAGATGGAGTATCGCTCTGTCGCCCAGGCTGGAGTGCAGCGGTGTGATCTCAGCTCACTGCAGCCTCTGCCTCCTGGGTTCAAGCGATTCTCCTGCCTCCTCAGCCTCCCAAGTAGCTGGGATTACAGGTGTGTGCGACCACGCCCGGTTAATTTTTTGTATTTTTAGTAGAGACAGAGTTTCACCGTGTTAGCCAGGATGGTCTCGATCTCCTGACCTCGTGATCCACCTGCCTCGGCCTCCCAAAGTGCTGGGATTACAGGCGTGAGCCATGGCACCTGGCCTCCTTCACAGTTTTTGATGGTTAATGCACTTCAATGTCTTATCTTCCAGTCTGTAGACTTTATCCTACCATAAAATATGAAACATTCCAACTTTTCCAGCACTGAGAAGATGGAACTCTAAGTTGTAGATTGACATGGTTTGGCTGTGTCCCCACTGAAATCTCAATTTGAATTGTGTTTTCTAGAATTCCCAAGTGTTGTAGGAGAGACCTACCGGGAGGTAATTGAATCATGGGGACCGGTCTTTCCTGTGCTATTCTTGTGATAGTGAATACGTCTCACGAGATCTGATGAGCTTATCAGGAGTTTCTGCTTTTGTTTCTTCCTCATTTTTCTCTTGCTGCCACCATGTAAGAAGTGCCTTTCGCCTCCTGCCATGATTCTGAAGCCTCCCCAGCCATGTGGAACTGTTTGTCCAATTAAACCTCTTTTTCTTCCCAGTCTTGGATATGTCTTTATCAGCAGTGTGAAAACAGACTGATACATAAATGAAACAACAAAAAGTCAAAAACTGTTACATCTGCTTTTCCTTGTGATTGCAAATGGATATGGTGCCTGTGATACCTCACATTTATTACATATCATGATTTTTGAAACCTCTCACTGAAAAATATTGGAGTGTAAGTGTACATTTAAAACAATGACTTTTGTGAAATGTGAATATTTACTATCACTCATAGTTCATTTATTTTCAGTGCACTTAACTTTTATCTAGGGATCATAAACAAGTGTTTTGCTTTCTTATTGTAATCAAGTTTATTGAGGTGTAATTTATGTGTAATAGATTGCATCCAGTGTACAGTTTGATGAATATTGACTGTTTAATATGCCTGTAAGATCACCATCACCATCAAGATACAAAACACTTCCATCACCCCAAAGGCTTACATGTACCCTTTGACTAAATGAATTTCGATAATGTGTATAAGCCCTTGATATTGAGCAATTTGGGAATAATTTCTGCTGAGGAGTTTTTGCTAGTTTCCTTATTTTATTTACTTTTTAAATTATCATAAGCATTAATATCTTATTTTTTTCCTTGGTTATTTGCTTTGATTACTGTTTTACCATTAAGGGTCCTCTGTTTGGTCTTTCCTTCTCTTTCATATCTGTTGGAGCAGAAACACCAAATAATGTTTTCGTGAGCTCACATAAATGAGATAAATAGAATACATTTGAAAAAACATCAAGACAAAGTTGCCTTGAAGGGAAAAAAAGTCACACCAAAAAGAAGGTGGGAATTAGTGTACTTGAGTATGGAAATTGATTAAGTAATAAAAATAGGACAATTACTTTTGTAATTCAGTTATGAATTATGCTTAAAATGTGTACTTTATTCACTTTAATTATGACATTTGATTTTAGAGTTTTTCCTTCTCTCAATTATCGATACATTTTCTAGGGAAGGCTTTCTCAAATATTTGTTTTCGTCTGACATTTTATAATCATGGCTCTTAAAATCGAAGGATGGATTTTGAACAATTTCTCTCAGCAGTGTAAAATGAGTCACATGGGTCACATTTGTCTTGAGTCCCTTCAAAGACTGGAATGTGAGTAGAAATTGCAGAGCAACTTTCCCACGGCACTAATTGCATGTGAAGGACAAGACACTTCCATATTGTAATACCAATTATAAAATAGTGCAAAAAAAAAAAAGTCTCTGGTTAGAACTGTTCCATTTGTCACATGCCTTCTAATTTATAAAACAAGAATTTTCTCTCTTCTCTCACCCGGTTGGAGGATCAGCTTTATTTTTCAAAATTTGGATGGAAATCAGTCTTCAGTCTGCTCTATCTGAAAAGAGAAAAATGCTTGCAACAGTTTGAAACACTATAAATTGGAATACTTGATGTCAGTTATCTAGGATTTTTCTATCACTCCTCTTCCAACCTCCCACTTCTCACTGATGAGGGTTTCTTACTTTGGGGGGAAGAATACATAGCAACTGTCAAAATGTAAAATAAAGCGAGTTCATCTGATTAGTCTGCAATCTCTCTCTTTTCGTTTGCATCTGGAAATTCTCAAGTAGACACATGGAAACTTGCAGCATGCATGCTTTCTCCCTGTGTGTCTGCATATTCCATGCCATTTTCCAGCCATGCTTGTCTTTTATTAGGAATTAGATGGTCTGAATGAGAATAATTTAAAACATTTTTTAAAAACTTTATTTTTTTAGGAAGAGTTTTAGGTTCACAGCAAAATTGAGATAAAAAAAGAGAGATTTCCCATATATCCCTCCTGTCCCCCTCACCTGGCCTCCCCTATTATCAACATCTCTGACCAGAGTGGTACCCTTGTTGCAATCCATGAGCCTATACTGACACATGATTATCACCCAAAGCCCAGAGTTTACTTTAGGGTTCCCTTGGAACCTAAATATATATCCTAGGGGTTTAGATAAATATGTAATGACATGTACACAGAAAAATAAAAATTTGAGGTCAACATCTCACCTTTCCTGTTCAGTATGAAACATGAAGCAACTGTTGTGCCTTTTCCAAAAATAGTCTGCCACAAGGAGCAATAAGTAATCAGAATTTAAGGGGGAGGAAAATGGAAAACTCAAGAGGCCTGCTTTACATGAACACACACATATTTTATAACTTCTCTTATACCTTAGAACATTATTCCACTGGATTCTGGATTTCTAGATATCACATGAAAGTTCAACTGTAATTAGGAAGTACTTAGCTTAGGGTGAGGCAGGGTAGCTTGGGCTCTGTTTGATAGAATTGAATTGGGTCAACTTGCGATGCATTGAACACTCAGAGCAAGTATTTTTTTGGGAATCATCCACCTGAACAGGGAAATTTTCTAATTTGCACTGAAGTGCAGTACATGCTCTCAGAACATGAGGAATTGAAGACAATCACACTTCCCCTCTTTTGTAGCAAAAGGATTTTTTTACACCGGAGATCTCTGTTGAATTATGCCTAGTCAGTATTATCCATGCAGGTTATAAGTATGAGATGTTTTGATCCAAGAAAAAAAGCATTTTTTGCCTTTTTCTTGTTTTTGTTTTCTTGCTTATTTTTACTTGCTTGTTTTTACTACTGTATCAGTCCAAGGAATCACTGGCCAAAAAGGAGGACAAAGTTATAATTAGGAAATAAAGGAGGCTGGCGGGAACTGGAAAGACGTGAATAAGTGGCTCATTAAACTGAGAAAACTGAGAAAGCAAAGCTCAGGGAAAGCAAAGCTCACTACTGAGAAAGCAAAGTTCACTACTGAGAAATTGTAGTGGGGGTGGGAATGAGGTTGAAAGAGATGCAACTGTATTGTAGACAAGAGAAAGGCCACTTCAGGCACTAACTCATAAAGGCAGTGCATCTGCCCTGGTTTTCCTTTCACGAACAGCTAAAATACTAGGTGGCACTGACATGGTGAAAGCACATAATAGGATGAGGAGGTTGGTTTTGAAATTTGGACTAGGTCAAGATTTCTGGCTCATAAAAGTTAGTTGATCATGGAGCAGTCAACGTTCACAATGGGTCTCAGCAGCTAAGTCAGGCAACGGGGAAGACATTCTTCACTTCTCTTGGGTAAATATGTAGAGGTGCATTGGCTTGCTTATACGGTTGGCATTTGTTTAAATTTTTCATAAACTTCCAATTGTTATTTAAAGTGCTGACATAATTTGACACTCCTACCAGCAGTGTGTAAGACCTCAAGTTGCTCCATACACTTAATAATACTTGGCATAATCAGTCTTTGATATTTTAAACGTTCTAATAAGTATATAGTGGTATTTTACTGACATTTGTTTCTCTCTCACTATTTTCCTCTTGCTTTTTTTTTTTTTTTTTTTTTTTTTTTTTTTTTTTTTTTGTGAGACGGAGTCTTGCTCTGTCGCCCAGGCTGGAATGCAATGGCGTGATCTCGGCTCACTGCAACCTCCGCCTCCCAGGTTCAAGTAATTCTCCTGCCTCAGCCCCCCGAGGAACTGGGATTACAGGCCACCACGGCGGGCTAATTTTTTTGTATTTTTAGTAGAGACGGCGTTTCACCGTGTTAGCCAGGATGGTCTCAATCTCCTGAACTCCTGATCCACCTGCCTCGGGTTCCCAAAGACCTGGGATTATAGAAGTGACCACCGTGCCTAGACTTTCCTCTGTCTTTCTTTCTTTTTCTTTTTCCAGCACTGGCACAACATGCACAGACTTCGAGGGCACAGGAGGACAAATGCTTAGGGTTCCATTCATATGAAATGCCCAGCACTGGCAAACCCATACAGACGGAAAGCAGCTCAGAGGTTTCCAGGGGCTCGGGGGAGGAGGGCACGTGAGGAGCGAGTGCACCGCATTTTCACGGGGTCTTCTTTTGGAGCGATGGAAGTGTTTTGGAACTAGAGAGCTGTGATGATTGCAAAACATCGTGAGCAGAATGCCACTTAATTTGTAGGCTTTAAGAAGGGCAGTTTTAACTTACGTGAATTTTACCTCAATAAAAAGGGGTGAATCCCCCACCAGGGACAAGCAGAAACAGCAGGCCACGCAGAGACACGACAGAGAGGCCAGGCTCTGGATCTGCCTAGCGGGAGGGAGAAGGACACCCATGCCCCTGGGGCTGCTGTGAGGGAGGAGCGCTCAGCACAGGGCCCAGAAACGGGGCAAGTGAAATATTTGCTGCATTCATTACCATCCCCAGACCAGCAGGGCGGCCCATGCAGCTCAGGCTAGCAGCCCTGTCAAGGGAGGCCCCAGGACGACCCAGGCCACGCCTGTGGCCACAGCTCCTGCAGTGGCCAAGAGCAGAGCCAGAGTGGGGAGTCAGGTGGGTTCAGCCCTCCCTCCCTGGCTAGCTCATGTCTCCTCCCTGGGCCTCGCCTACCTCTGGGAAGGGGATAGAGACCAGTCCTCTAGGAAGCTTCCAGCACCAGAACCTTTCTGCACCTGGAGTCTCTGGGGAAGACAATCAATCAATCAACCTATGGATCTACCCACAGGACCAGTGGAGAGGGAGGCAGGATGGTGCATTGGGTAAGCCGTGGTGATTAAGCTGACAGATAGGGGTTCAAATCCCAGCTCCTCCACCTCCCAGCCCCCCACCCTCAGGCCCCAGCTGCCCTAGCCAGCCCTTCCGTGCCTCAGTTTACCCACCTGTAAAAGTCAGGTAATAATCGCCACTACCCCGTAGGGTGTTGTGATGATGGAATGAGTAGTCTCACTCTGTCGCCCAGGCTGGAGTGCAGTGGCGCAATCTCGGCTCACTGCAAGCTCCGCCTCCCAGGTTCACGCCATTCTCCTGCCTCAGCCTCCCGAGTAACTGGGACTACAGGCGCCCGCCACCTCGCCCGTCTAGTTTTTTTGTATTTTTTTTTTTTAGTAGAGACGGGGTTTCACCGTGTTAGCCAGGATGGTCTCTATCTCCTGACCTCGTGATCCGCCAGTCTCGGCCTCCCAAAGTGCTGGGATTACAGGCTTGAGCCACCGCGCCCGGCCGCCCTCTGTCTTTCTTACTTGATTTTGTCTTTTGTTGATTTTCTATTTAATTTGATTATTTTCTTTCATTTGATTATTTTGGTTTTCTTTTGCTTTAAGTTTCTTTCTAATTTCTTAGTTTGCTTTTCTAGCTTAAGGTGGGAGCCAAGGTGGAAGCTGACTCAGATCTTTCTTCTTTTCTAATGTAGGGTTCAGTACTATAAACCTCCCACTAACTACTGAGTTACCTGCAAAGTACAGATTTTCATTTGTCGTACCTTCATTTTGATCTACATTCAAATGCTTTCAAAAAATTTCACTTTTGAATTCACCTTTGACCCATTGATTATTAAGAAGAGTGTTAGTTTCCAAATATTTGGGAATTATTAATACTTTGTTAATGATTTCTATTTTAATTGCATTGTCATCAGAAATATAATTTCAATGGCTTAAATCTTTTCAGATTTATTGAGAAAGTTTTGATAACTCAGAGTATGATCTATCTTGGTAAATGTTTTATGTACACTTGGAAAAGTTGTAAATCCTGATGCTCTTCTTGTTTGGAATATTCTATAAATTCAAAAAATTGGTCTAGTTGGTTGATAGGTTATTCACGTCTTCTTTATCCTTTTTGATTTTCTATCTCTATTTATACTATTTGGCATGAGAGAGAAGTATTAAAATCTCTAATTATAACTAAAGATTTGTCTACAACAGAATTTTTGCTTGCAGTTCTATCAGATTTTGCTTCAAGTATTTAAAAACTTTCCCTAAGTACATAAATGGAAAGAACTGTTATATCATCTTGATTAACTAACTTTGTTGCCATTGTAAGATTATCCTTTTTATCCCTATTAAGAGACTTTGCTCTTAAGTCTGTCTACTTTATCTGATAATAATATAGTCCCTCTAGCTTTCTTTTTGATCAGCGTTTGCATGATATATCTTTTTACAACCTTTTACTTGTATTGGTGTTTTTATACTTAAAAAACATAATTTTAAAAGCAGTGTATATGAGTCTTGTTATTTTTATCCAATCTGATAATCTCTGCATTCCAACTAAAGTTTTTAGACCACATAAATTTAACGCTATTATTGATAAGATTGGGTTTAAATCTACCTTCAAGCTATTTGCTTTTTATTTATACTATCTGCAGGCAATTATTTTTTTTCTTTTTTCATTCTTCTTTGGTATTGAGTACATTATTCAATTTTTCCCTTTTTTGTTGACTGATTAGTTGCTATTTTTGATGTTTTATTTTAATGGATACTTTAAGGTTTTTAGTACACATTTTTAACTCTTTACCATCTACTTTCAAGCAGTGTTATGTTTTTCCCATAGAGTGTAAGAACTTTAAAATAATGTATAGCTGACCATTGAATAATGTAGGATTTAGGGATGCTGACCGCCTGTGTAGCTGAAACCAAATATAACTTTTGACTTCCCCCAAATTTAACTGCTAATAGCCTACTACTCACCAGAAGCCTTAGAGATAATATAAACAGTTGATTAACACTTATTCTATATGTTATATGTGTTAGATACAATATGCTTACAATAAACCAAGCTAGAGAAAAGGTAATGTTATTAGGAAAATTATAAGGAAGAGAAAATATATTTACTCTTTATTAAGTGGGAGTGGATCATGATAGAAGTCTTCATCTTTGTCCTCTTCATGTTTAGTAGGTTGAGTAAAAGGAGGGGTTAGTCATGCTGTCCTAGGGGTGGCAAACGTGGTTGAAAATCCATGTATAAGTAGACCCGCAGAGTTTAAACCCTTGTTGTTCAAGGGTCAACTGTGCTTCTACTCCCCACCCACCAGACCTTTATGCTATTGTCATGTATTTTGTTTCTATATATGTTTGAAACAACACTTAAAGTATTATTATACTTATTTTAAATGGTTTCTTATTTTTAAAATAAGATTTTAGTAATAAAAGTCACTACATTTATCTACATAGTTACACTTTCTGTGTTTTTTCATTCCTTTAGGTAGATCCAGGTTTCAACATAGTTTCATTTTCTTCTGCTTGAAGTACTTCTTTTTTTTTTTAACATTTGTTTATGCCACAAGACAGCTGATGATTATTAGTCTTCGTATGTCTGAGAAACTATTTTACTTAAATATTTGAATGATATTTTTGCTAGGAATAGAATTCTATGTTGACAGTTTCTTTTTTGTCCTTTCAGTACTTTTAAAGACATTACTCTACTGTCTTCTAAGCTAGCTTTCCTAAGAGAAATCTAGAGCTATTACCTTTGATCTTCTGGACATAACATGTCTTTTTTCCCTGAGGTGCTTAAAGTTTTTCTCTTAAACATATATATGGTCACATTCTTCAGAGTACATGATGTTATGTTCATTTTTCCTCAGTCTTTTTTTTTTCCTCTGGCTCTTATTTTGGATATATTTATTGCTATATTTTTAAGTTTACTAGTCTTTTATTCTCCAATATCTAATCTTGTGTTAATCACATTGCATCTTTTTCATCTCAGGGATTGTAATTTGTAATTTTTGACTTAGATCTGAACCTTTCTTATGACTTTTATGTCTCTACTGAATAAGTTCAAGATGACTTTTAGATTTTTGAAAGTATGAAATACAGTCATAATAAATGTTTTAATGTTCTTGTCTATGAATTCAATTATGATAATCATTTGAGTTTGTTTCAGTTTCTTGATTTACTAGTATGAGTTGTATCTTCTTGATTTTTTGCATGGCTGTAATTTCAGACATGAATTTTACCTTGTTTGATATTGGATGTTTTTATATTTCTTTAAATAATTTTGAGGGGCATATGTGTGTGTGGGTGAGAGAGAGAGAGAGAGAGAAAGAAACAGATTCACTATATAGAAACCATTGAGTCCTTCATGTCTGGTTTTAAGTTTGTTAGGCAAGACAAGAAATGCATTTATCTGGGTTTAATATATTTTTCTAGCTGGTGAGGCAAGACCTTTCTACTCTACACAATGTCCCCTGAAATAAGATGGTTTGGGTCTGAATAATGATCACAGATGCTGTTTTGGCACTGTGTGGTTTCTGGGCATTTTTTCTTCTAATCCTTTTGGATGGTTCTTCTCCCAGTCTTTGAGTATTTTCTCCCATGCACGTACTGAGCAGTACTTAGTTGAATTCTCTAGGAGATGTTTTTTGCAGTATATGAAATTCTTTCTCTGTGCAGCTCTCATTTTCCAGTGCTTCCGTCTGTCTACTTTAATCTCCTTAGCTTCCCCAGACTTTGGCTCTATTTTTTCAACCCAGGGAGGCTGTGGACTCTGTGTGAGTTTTCCCATCCTGCACTGCTCCTGAAAACTTTTTCAGGCAATTAGCTGCGGTAAGTGTAAAATTTAACTGCTTTCTTTCTGTCTTACTGTCCTTCATTGACTGATGCCTAATGCCTTAAGTGTCATTATTTAATATATTTTGTTTAGTTTTTCTGTCCCTTCTTTGTCTCGTTTTTTAAAATCTTTGTTTTTATAGAATTTGAGTTTTGTCTAAAACACAAAGTGTGATTCCTAAAATCTTCTCAGTTGTTTAACAAACCATGTAAAAATTATGCATTTTTAGCATTTAAAATGTGATGTTCTGTCTTTTGTATTGATAAGTATTTTCATAAGCTCGTCTTTTTCCCTTATGTATTCACTCCTAAAAAATGTCTAGTAAAGACTGGTGTCTCCACATGTATGTACCCAATGTATTTTCTTTTTATTTTATTATGGCACACCTGATTGTTGTTATAATTATAATCCTGGACACAGAATGATAGAATCAAAAGCACAGGGTATCTCAATCAGGTGTTTCTCTGCACAGTGGTTTTCTCTATCTTAGGTGAGGCCACTTTACTAAGGCAAGGGTATCTATTTGACACTACCTTTGTGCCAGGGATATCTTACAAATAAGCCCAGATTACTTTTTAGTGCCATTGTCCCCTGCTTCAAAGATAAGCCTATACTGTGTTGACAGGCTTAGATACTGCTGGAGTAGCCAAATAAAGTCCAATTATGATTCTGTCTATATCTCCATTTGTCTTTTTATCCCAATTATTTGAGAGGCATACTCCTGTCTCTTATGAGAGAATATTACATGATGTATGAGAGAATATAGTCTCTCTAACTTTATATATAGAAGAGATTTAGCATTATGCATTGCACATCAGAATCTTCAGAGCTGATACAGGTATTGCTAAATTATTGGTAATTAAATCTGAATCTAACACAAGGGTGCATATCCAAATACACATCACTTTCTTTTTTAGGAGCTATTTAAAGCTAATTATATTTGAAACTGCAGAGGGAGACAGGCACTCATTTATTTTCTCTCTTTCTCCCTCTCTCTCTCTTTCTAAGATTCTACAAGCTAAGACAGAAAAGGAAAGGACAACAGAAAACAAAATAATTGTTATATCACTAAAACACAAATTTCTATAACAAAAGGAAAATGTTATTAAGAAAAAGCCAGTGGTGCTTTGAAAGAGTACAGTAATTAAAGAATATTAACCTTCAGGCAAATTAGAACAAGAAGTTTTTTCTATTTCCACTCACTCAGAACAAGAACTCTCCTAAGAAGAATGGTATAATTGAGGAGACATGTGAAACAAAAGCATGCTTCCTTAACCAAGAAATGGTAGGTACAGTGTATAGAACCAAACATTACTCTTTTGGCCAAAGGCTGCTTCTAGGGCATTACAGATAATGAATATACTTCCCACTAATCGACTATGATTCATCAACTTCATAACATAGGGGGACAATATTTTCTTGTTCAAAGAGAGAATCTCTTGAAAGTTTAAGCCAGAAACAATTAAAAGTTACACCAGACACAAGTAAAAGCCAGATATCTCATAAGAAAACCAGAATATGCTCACCATGTTAAGGCATTACTTTGATTTGGATTTCTCCAACTCAGGAAACAACAATCACAACTTGTGGCATATTGGATAAAGTGAAAACTTTCCTTTATGATTTGCAGAGCTCTTCGTAATCCGGCTCCACTTCACCTATCTATTATTCTACCACTGTCAAGCTCTCAAGGAAGAGAAGAATTAACATGAGCTTTGTAGCGTGACCATCCTGGTAATGAATCATGGCAGCCTTTCACTTCAGCCAAGATCTCAGTGACGATGGGTGTCAGGCTATTATCTTCAATGTGAAGACAATGATAGATGACTTTCTAGGTTCTCATCAGCATGTGATTTAGGATACTTTTCTACTACCAAGACAGAGTAGTAGAAAGATAGGATCTCTTTTTCCTGGGGTAAGACATTTGGTATAATCTGGGCATGATCTGGAGAAATAACTAAGAGAGGAATGTCTGGCTTATGGGAAGTAGAATTCAGCTCACGATATTAGAAAATATCAGGGTGAATCCCATGGGCTGAAGGTTGAGGGCCTTGAGTCCGATTGGGAAATATGAGTTAGTGGCAGTGAAATCCAATATAAACACAGTCAGTTGGCCTATAATACTTGTGTAAAAGAGTAGATAAGAAGAAATTATATGGAAAGGCTTCAGCTGCAGATGTCTGGGGATCACTCATTGTGCATAGAGTCACTGGGGCTGACTCGAAGGATGTGCACACCTGAGGTTGCTGATAACCACAATTCTGTCTTTGTCTTTGACTTTCAAACTAAAATAGATTTGGATCCTGTGGGCTGCTTGGGAATAAAGGTGAAAATATAGCTGTGAAAAATAAGTGAAGAAGAAACAAGACAAGCTAAGAGCAGCACATTTTTGGACAGATGATACTCAAAACCTACCTACCGATATATTAATACAATAATTTAGAAAGCGACTTGGGATTTATTTGAGCAGTTGTAAGTTTCATAGACAATAGAAATTTTAAAGCTAGCTGCTGATTCACTGACCTTTTATTTTAAAGTCAGGTAGCACTTATTTGTAATGAGAAGCGTATAGATTTAGTCTCTTCTTATCTTCCTATCAGAAAACTTAATGTTGAATCCTTCTAGCTCACAGCTGGACTGTGAACATTGATTACTCTCATGCCCTGCATAGATTTGAGAAATTGTCTTGAATTTTTATTGACTTTATGTGGAATGGTGAGTTACACTAATTAACATGACAAAACTTTGCACTTTGTGGCTTCTTATTTCTGTTTGTTGTAGATCACCTACATTGATACTTCTACAGTTTTCTAGCATTGCATTTGTGTTTTATGGCATTCACTTAGAAAGCCATTAATATAGAGGAAATCCATCTGCCTTTGAAAGGATGTGTCTGTTTTTCTTTTTTTGTTTGCTGTCATTTTTTCCCTCTTTAATTTTTGTGGGTACATAGTAGATGTTTGTATTTATGGGTCACATGAAATATTTTGATATAGGCAAGCCATGCCATCACATAGGGGTCTATTATTCTTAATGTACAGCTTTTAAACATTTTCTTATATAATTTTCTTTTTTTTTTTTTTGAGACGGAGTCTCGCTCTGTCACCCAGACTGGAGTGCTGTGGCGCGGTCTCGGCTCACTGCAAGCTCCGCCTCTTTGGTTCATGCTATTCTCCTGCCTCAGCCTCCCGAGTAGCTGGGACTACAGGTGCCCGCTACCACGCCCGGCTAATTTTTTGTATTTTTAGTAGAGACAGGGTTTCACCATATTAGCCAGAATGGTCTCGATCTCCTGACCTCGTGATCTGCCCGCCTTGGCCTCCCAAAGTGCTGGGATTACAGGCGTGAGCCACCGCACCCAGCCATTCTTATATAATTTTAAAGCTGACTGTGGTTTATAGCTTTGTTCTGTTTTTCTTTGTCCTCTCTTAACAAATACCTTCTAGATATTGCTTTAAAATGGAAAGTTCCTGCCCATTACTGACTTAGGTTACCCAAACATTTACTCATACGCTAGTTGGAAAGTTGTCATCATTGTTTCATTTCAGGAAATAGAGGCAAACTTGGCGGATTAGTCATTGCATTAATAAAATGGAATATTTAGCCAGCTTTTAAAAAACTGCACTGGAAACTATGGAGCACTGGGCACCCTAACAATGAAAAGTGAGGGCAGGGGAGGTGGAGACATTGAGATTTGTTTTCTCTCTCTGGCTATTTGAAGCTGCATTTTTCTTTGAAATTTTTCTTCTGGAAATTATATTTTGCTTTATTATACTCTCACATTACCAGACTAATTTAAAAAGACTTCTTTTTTTTTTTTTTTTCATTTTACATATTTGCCAGGTATGTTCATGGATTACTTCATAAATTATTCCATGAACATTGCATTTTAAAGCTAATGCTGTTGTTTTAATATTTCATTTTTCTATGTGGAATGCTAAATCCCTTCTGATAATAATGTATATTTTATATATTAAAAATTAGAACATATATATCATATATTTTTAAAATTTTTTATTGTGTCCTCTGTAGAGTAGCTATTTTGATGATCAAAAAACTTGTAAGAGTAGCAGGGCAATTATTTTATCTCAGTTATATAGATGAGAAAACAGACACATACACACTACATTAATGACCTGCTGTGTTCATACAGCTATTATCGGATGGAGTCAGAACTCAAACTCAAGGCACAATGCGGTCTGGTAAGTGCCCCCTGTCATAATCCACTTACAAATGCTATGATTAATTTGATTGTGTAAGTTTGTCATATTTGCAAACTGAGACAAAATATGTTGAACATAGCAAATAAAGAATGGTGTAGTTGTTGGAGTATAAAAGATCTGAACATTAACCCTGTCTTTGACACTTGCTAACCAGCTCATTACTAAACTACTTTAAGTGACTCATATCTTTCAAATGAGCATAAAATTCTTTCCAACCTCATAAAATTATTATGAGAATTATAAGAAACAGTGCACATAAGGTGCTTAACATAAGTACCCAACATTGGTAAACAATTAATTATAGATTTCATTAAAGTTTGAATCTAATATAAATGGGCATGTTATAATTTACTGGTCATTGTAGACTAAGATCTAGTTTTTTCCTTACCTCCACTAAAATCCTCCCAGCTTGGTGGACCACTTTGCGTGTCACATTTCCAGCACTCTCTATGATTGGTAGTCATTTTTTAGGTACCGGCTGTGAACTGTGTGTTATCTTTTCATGTATTCCTCCCTTGTCTCCTCAGTTAAATTTTGCTTTCCGGGCCATGGCTAATTCTGTTTTACTTTCTTTCATTGATTATAGTACAGGGAAGGGACCTTGCCTCCCTGATATTATACCATTCTATGGTAGAAGCATGACAACAATTTTGTGGATGATAAATGAACAACTAGGCCTTAGGAACCAAGTAGTAAGTGCCAGGCAATGTGTGATTGCATGGTCTCATACCACATGTTTCCATACTACATGTTTTGTCTTTCCTCACAGAGGGTAAAGATGCTAATTTGGCTCAGTTTGAATCTCTAATGTGTAACACAATCTGGAAGTGATTGAGTTTACCTATAATTAATTGATTCCTTTTTTTTTCCTACTAGGCAAAATGGGAACTTGAGATAGTATGCAGTTCAGTAATTGAAAAGAAAAAATAAATTTCTCTATAAATAAGCTTTCTGATACGTGCTCTTAGCACACACAGTGTGTATGTGTGTGTGTGCGCACGTGCACGTGCATGTGTTTATTAAGCCATAACTATGGTAATTATGTGCCTGATTGATAAATATTTTTGACCCTCAGTCTTCTGGGAACATAGGATTGTACTTTCTGGCCTTTTAGTGGCTGACTGAGACCGAGAATCATAATTGGAATTGACATGGTTCCCTTCTGAGACACAAGACTTAATTCGTTGTGTAAGATTTGCATGAGTTCCCTTTTGCCTCCTGCCATGACAGCCATTGACACTGAGTAATAGCTTTTCCATTAGCCTGACTCTCTGGGTGTCCCATTCCAGCACAACCTTGCCCACCCTGACTAGTACAAAAACTTAGAGAAGTTGAAATTAAATTTCTCTTCAGAGCAAGGTGTTAATGTGTACAATTAAGTGTATTCTGCCTACATCCCCCGACACAGGGTATAACGACACTGAAGATCAATCCTTCTCAGACATGCGCCACTTACAAATTCTTCCTCAGGGAAAAGTGAAAGCAGAGCTGCCTTGCCTGAACTGAGAGGTGGAAGATGCACTATTCAGATTTGAAAACAATCCTTTTTTTCCTAAAAAAATTGAAAAGTGTTGTTCCTGATAGAAACATAAGGATATATATTGCTAGTACTTGAAGGCCACCTTATTAAGCTGTTCACATTATTCTGTCTTTTTATCTGTACTACAGATTTACAAACTATATGTAATTATCATCATTTCACAAATCAAGAACCTATCAATCTCAAATATGTTAACAATTTTGCTCTTCTCAAATGACCAGTACATTTTTAACCACAATCCCAACACATACCTATCTTTTAAACAAAAGTCTTTGATTTCTCTATCAACTCATTTGGTAACTACTGTCTCCAGCCAGTGGAGGCCCAAAAAAGAAGAACATCAGCAGGGGATCCATCTGCATGGGGTTCTTTTGAGGCCCTTAACTTCAGCGTTCAGATTGGTTGGCAGGCTTTAATGTTTCACAAACAATGAGAAAGTTTAAGAGTTTTTAGTACTTACAGACCCTGAGGGGGTACACTGTATGCCTGGAGGCCATACACAGGAGGTCAGGGGGGTGTAAACAGGGGTGAGGGTAGAGCCTAGCAACTAGCAGTATATATTTGGAATAGGCTGTGGGTCACTTTATGTTCACCAGCAAATGCCAGAATGATCCATTGAAGGGAAGCTGCAGCAAAGCTGGGATCCCAGTCTGTTAAGCAAGAGAGATGTATTTAAGTTGTGTCTTTGGCCACATCTTGAGTCTTTTGGGTGTGAGGTAGAACTGGAAACTGTGTCAAGGGTCACTGAGCCCTGCCTTTGGCACAAGAAAGCTAACCAGTATTCAAAATGCATGCAGAGGCAACATAGAATTACAAGCATCTGCTACAACTTGTCTGACTCTACATTCAATAGACACATTTTACACCACTCCATGTGGTCTCTCATAGAATGGAAATATTTCTGGAAAGAAGAGATCCAAGGTTAAGTCATTCTCCTAAAATATAAAACATCCTTTGGAAAGAAAATATTTAAAGATTATTAATAATCACCCCAAGCAACACTCTCATCAGTAGGCAAATTAACTTAATGGAAAAGGGGTGTGGTTAAAAAAATATAATACGTCGGTATATCACTGAGTTCTACTACAAGTCCCAGGCTTATGATATTTTCTTTAATTTATTGCCTTGAATTTTTCATTCTCTGAATCCAGATCATTAAATTTTCATTGCACTATGATAATGCTAGAGATGAAACAAGGCTCTCTATTTTAAACTCCAGTTGTTTATCTTTGATCAGTTTATCCTTTGCTTAGAAAAAACATGGATCTTTCTGTTTTTTTTTTATGTAGTTGTCAAATAAACTTATTCTGTTTTTATGGTATACTTTATATTTTACATATCCATGTATGTTTGCTCTTTCAAAAAGTATACATTCTTTAGAAACACACTTTCTAAGTGCTCTTCTGGGCATTTAGTGCTTAGTAGCTGCTTCACTTTCCTGGACTTATAAGTAAACTATGTTATAAAACTTGAGTAATTGCATAAGTTTTTTAAAGGGTAAAAGGGGTACCCATCACCTCAAGCATTTATCAATTCTTTGAGTTACAAATGCTCCAATTATACTCTTTTAATTACTTTAAAATGTACAATAAATTATTGTTGACTCTAGTCACCATGTTGTGCTGTCAAATACTAAGTCTAATTCATTCTAACTGTATTTCTGTACTCATTACCTGTCCCCACTCCCCGCCCCCGCACCCACCACCCTTCCTAGCTTCTGGTAATCATCATTCTACTCTCTATCTCCATGAGTTCAATTGCTTTAAGTTTTAGTTCTTACAAATAAGTGACAACATGTGAGGTTTGTCTTTATGTGCCTGGTTAATTTCACTTAACACAGTATCCTCCTGTTCCATCCATGTTGTTGCAAATGACAAGATTCCATTCTTTTTTTATGACTGAATAGTACTCTATAGTGTGTATGTACCACATTTTCAGTATTCATTTATCTGTTGACAGACAAGTAAGTTGCTTCCAAACCTTGGCTATTGTAAATAGTGCTGCAATAAACATGAGAGTGCAGATATCTCTTTGATATACTGATTTCCTTTTTGGGGAGTACTGATAAAAGAAAAGCTTCAGCCAAATTAAATTTAAAGGAGTTTAATTGAGCAATGAATGATTTGCAAATCAGGCATCTCCCAGAATCACAGCAGATTCACAGAGACTCAGGGCAGACACATAGTGGAAGAAGATTTATAGACAAAAAAAGGGAAATGACGTACAGAAATTGAAAGTGAGGTACAGAACAGCTGGATTGGTTACAGATTGGTGTATGCCTTATTTGAACATACTTTGAACACACAGCGGTGTATGAAAGGTTGAAGTATGGCTGCTGGGATTGGCCAAGAGTTACCTATTGTTACAGGTGCATACTACTAAGTTAGGTTTTCAATTTTGTCTGCCTATTAAGCTAGGTTACAGTTTATCACCAAGGACTCAAATATAGAAATACAGAGTCCTTTTCGGGCCATATTTAGTTTGTTTTAACAGTATATACCTGGTAGTGAGATTGCTGGATCATGTGGTAGTTCTATTTTTAGTTTTTTGAGAAACCCCCATACTGTTCTCCATAGTGATTTACTAATTTACATTCCCACCAGCAGTGTACAAGTGTTCCTTTTTTCCCACATTCCTACCAACATTCATTATTGCCTGTCCTTTGCATAAAAGCCATTTTAACTAACATGGAAGTGTAGTTGTGATTTCATTGTAGTTTTGATTTACATTTCTCTGACAGTCAATGATATTGAGCACCTTTTCATATACCCATTTGCCATTTGTATGTCTCCTTTTGAGAAATGCTTGTTCATATCTTTTGTCCATTTTTAAGTCAGATTATTAGGTTTTTTTTCCTATGGAGTTATTTGGACTCCTTATACATTCTGATTATTAATTCTTTATCAGATGGATACAATGTAGATATGTTCTCCCATTCTGTGGGTTGCTTTTTCAGTTTGTTGATTGTTTCCCTTGCTGTGCAGAAGCTTGTTAACTTAATGTGATGCTATTTGTCCATTATCACTTTGATCACCTGGAGTAATCAGTTTTGTTCCTTGGAATTATCCAGATCAGTTATTCATATTTTCTATATTTATGCTAATTTATAAAATCCCAAACATCTATATGCTATAAACCATCTTTCATGGAAAGTGAATTGATTTTAGAATTGAATTAATGGGGAATCATTGAAAGGTCTTATGTACCTAAATGATCAATAGTTAAATCTCAATATCCAACCCTTAAAAATGAACATTTTTGTGTATCAGCTGTTACACAGTTTCAGCAATCCTTACTACTATTCGACCCAGCAATCCGATTACTGGATATATACCCAGAGGAATATAAATCATTCTGCCATGAAGACACATGCATGCAAATATTCTTTGCAGTGCTATTCACAGTAGCAAAGACATAGAATCAACCTAAATGTCCATCAGTGACAGATTAGATTAAGAAAATGTGGTACCTATACAGTATGGAATACTATGCAGCCATAATAAAGAATGAGATCATGTCATTTGCAGTATCATAGATGGAGATGGAGGCTATTTTTCTTAGCAAACTAATGCAGGATGAGAAAACCAAATACTGCATGTTCTCACTCAGCGGTGAGAGCTAAATGATGAGAACTCACAAACACAAAGAAGGGAACAACAGGCACTGGGGCCTACTTCAGGGTGGAGGGTGGAAAGAGGGAGAGGAGCAGAAAAAAAAATGGATACTAGGCTTAATATCTGGGTGATGAAATAATCTGTACAAAAAACCCCTATAATACAAGTTTACCTACATAACAAACCTGCACATGTACCCCGAACCTAAAAGTTAAAAAAGAAGGCAGTAGCAAAAGGAAAAATAAAGAGTTAAAAAAAAAAATACTGAAGCAGCCCTCTAACTGGCCTGTTTTCTTTACTCCCTATGATGCCAAATAAAAGGCATTCATAGGCTGGATCCAAGTGGATAGAATATTGAAATTCATAATTTATCATTCACTTCTGGTGTTTCTCTAAACTTCATGTGATAAACCGTCAGGTATTTTCTCAACCATGTTTCTTTCTCTCTCTTCGTGGAATACAAGTTATCCAAGTTTCCAAAATCCTGCTTATATCTTTGAAAGTTCACTTACACAATCTCATTAACTCCTCTTTTGTATTCACAGGAATTTAAATGATGATAAGTTCAATTCCTCTACATAATTATAAAAGAATTTTTGAATTATAAATATCTTGTTCCCAGACAATTTTAACAAGGACCAACAGAGTCCAAACTTCAATGAACTTGACTTTGTCTTTAGGTTACATTAAGAATAAACATGTTCTCTCTCTTATTCATGATCTCAAATCATGTTCGATTTACCATTATATTGTCTCACCGGACAATAATATGGAATGAGCATGAATTGGCAGTATAAACTCGAACAGTCATGACTTCAAAGACATTTTAAATGTCCTATTATGTTATCACTTTTCCTGAAGCAGTAAAGCCTAGGAATATTTCATCTAATGATCTGTTTTGATTACCGTCTGTGGTTTTCCTGCACTTTCATGCAGACTTAAGTACATTTTTAGAACTCTCAACCATCTCTCAAATAAATCTTCCTTCCTTTTTCTCTCATGGAGATAGCACGGTTTTCAGATGAAAGCCCTCATCCACACACAACCCTTTTTTCTTTTGTGTTTTCCATTTTATTTTAAAAATCAAAATCTTGTACTCATGTGTGAGTGTATGTGCTATATTAAAAGTTGATCCAATTTCACTCTTGGAAGCTTGTTTCCTTTCTAATGAATGCACAATAGTTTTTTCGTCGCATACAAAATTCTGAGACCATCTTACTCTTTCTGTGAGTCAACCTAATTTTCACTATTAGAGTCTTCTAGGCACAGGACACTTTTATTTGTTTCAGATTTTTTAGAATTTATGTTTTTTTCTTTTACAAACCAAAAACTGGTCAACCTTTAGAATTACTTCATCAGATTTCAATATGGGGCACTGATATTACTCAAAATACAACAATAGGCCAAGTTGCTTAATATTTCTATTTAATTTATCTAAAAAGCAGGAGTGGTATTATTATCTACTTTATATTTTTTGTGGAATATTTGATCTCTTTAGTCTTTTCAGAGGCAATAGAGAAGTACAAGAAAGGTGGAATAAAGCAGAGTAAGAAATTATTGCAAGTATAGAGGTCTGTATTTCTTGTCTTTAGAATCAATTATTAGATTGCCATGGTGGATAATTGTTTTGAATACTATGATTTCAACATCATATCCCTTTCCAGGTATGTTTTCATATATAATTTATAAACTACTCAGAAATATATATTTCTATAAAATTAACTTCTGGCTGAACGAGCTGAACACCACTTTGGCAGAAATGAGCTTCGTTTTTTAACATCATTATTCCTATTTTCATCATAGATAATTATCTTTGATTTTTAGCAAAATTCACTGTTTGCTTTAAGTAAAATTAACTATTTCTTACGGCAGTTGATACAAACACTACATTGACAGTTAATATACTTTATTTGTTAGAATTTTTTTTCTCCTTAACATGACATACATGTAACAATTAGTATTGTGATACTGTACCAAGGAAGTTATGATTTGGATTCCAAAGCATTCTTCTACTCAATTCATTATTTAGACCTTTGGAGTATCTGTTCTTTGTTCTTCAATTGGTATTTGTGATGATAAGATAATAATACTCAAAAATTGACCCAGTATTGAACTCAGTAAACTTCGACCTCAATGATATGCCATATGCCTAAAATAGGTAACATTTGACAACCATCGTGTGCTCATAAAAACCACAGAATTTGAAGAAAGGATATCAGGATGACAAAAGCAATTTAGGAAAACATTCAGAACATCATATTTCAAATAAACTAGAAAACCATTTTGAAATATATCAAGTGCAGGCCAGTCATGGTGACTCACACTTGTAGTCCCAGAATTTTGGGAGGCCGAAGTGGGCTGATCCTTTGAGCCTAGGAGTTTGAGATCAGTGTGGGCTGTGTGGTGAAACCCTGTCTCTACCAAAAACAAACAAACGAACAAACAAAATAGCTGGGCCTAGTGGAGCACACCTGCAGTCCCAGTTACTTGGCGGGCTGAGGCAGGAGAATCACTTGAGCCTGGGAGGTAGAGGTTGCAGTGAGCCAAAATCATTCCGTGGCACTTCAGCTTGGGTGATGGGAGTAAAACTCTAAGAAAAAAAAAATCTCTCTCTCTCTCTCTCTCTCTCTCTCTCATGGGCAATTATGTTGAGAACAAGTTTAATCTTATTGTGTCAAAACTGTGCTTCATTTGTAGTTTTATTTTTTCTGTTTCTTTTGTGTACATTATAATGTAATTCATAAATATACTAAACATATTTTATTAATAAATGTATTAAATTGTCCTGTATATAAGTGAAAAGGCATGTAACTGATTTTCAAATGAATTAAGTAGTGGTCACAATTCTATATCTAATTAGTTGAATCTATGGGAAATAACATAGTTGTGATTCCTTTATATAGAAGATGACAACCTGTCTCCCATGATTGCAGGGAGAGAAAGCCAATGAATGTAAAAATACTATGTGTGTAAATTATTGAACTTAACTCTTCTCTTCAGAACAGTATGTGTCTCTTTTGTCTTTAAGTTCAATTTCAATCACATGACTAGGCAACTTTCTTATAGGTTGTAGGTGCCAAACTGAGGGGAAAAGGCAATGCTTGCCAACTTCTGTGATCAATTCCATATCTTTGATCCTCAGTATAGACTTGGTGGGGGGAGAATGTTGGATATTTTGACTGTAAAGAGTAATATGAACTGGTTCTAGCTCATAGTAATCCACAGAGGGACCTGATACAACCAGAATTCCAAGATCAACTCTGCTACTTACAAGTCATATGCCCTTGAGAAGCTAACACAACCTTTTTACATTTTTCTTTTAATTTCTTAATAAAAATGGATGAGCTTTGAGGAATAAATAACAAAATAAAAATGTGTATAAAACATTTCATGATACCTGAAATATTATAGCTCCAAGCCAACTAGTAGGTGATTTCTTGTTTTTCTTTATTTCCCTTCCTTCCTTTCTTCCTTCCTTCCTTTCTTTCTTTTTCTTTCTTTCTTTTTCTTTCTTTCTTTCTTTCTTTCTTTCTTCCCTTCCTTCCTTCCTTCTTTCCTTCCTTCCTTCTTTCCTTCCTTCCTTCTTTCCTTTCTTTTCCTTCTTTCTTTCTCTTTCTTTCTTTCTTTCTTTCTTTCTTTTTCTTTCTTTCTTTCTTTCTTTTTCTTTCTTTCTTCCTTTCTTTCTTTCTTTCTTTCTTTCTTTCTTTCTTTCTTTCTTTCTTTCTTTCTTTCTTTCTTTCTTTCTTTCTTTCTTTCTCTCTCTTCCTCTTCTTCTTCCTTTTTCTTTTTCTTTTTCCTTCCTTTCTTTATTTCTTTCCCTCTTTCTTTCCTCAAATTGATATGTTTTTAGGCATTAACCATATTTCATTTTATTGTGATGTCTTAAGACAAGAAGAATATTCTTGTTTGGTCCCTAACTCATTTGAAATGCAGTCCTTATACTTGTACATTCGTTGTTCCTCTCTTACAGTTCTTGAATTTCTATGCTTTATTTTATTCCTTCCTGAAATCTTTGGATTACATAGTTGTTAACACAATCCTTGTCACCTGTGTGTTGCCTGCTGTTGATTATTTCAAAATATATATGTTGCAAGCAGAATACTTATATTCTTCATAAAGGAGAAGATGCATATCTTCTACTTTTATTCAAATGTCTTATTCCTTTATTCTCTTACAATGGTAATATCTTCCAATCATCTATGACTGTTAGAAAAAAAATTAATACTGTCTGAGTTGTAACTGCCCTACCTCTATTTTTAGGACTTAAGTTATGACATCACATTTATTTACTTGGATGGTATATTTATACTGCATGGTTTTGAGCCCATCACCATTTCAAATTCACTATTCAAGTCATATATCAGTTTATACATCAAATTTGCTGTTTGCCACCTGTCACTTAGATAAATGACCTCTCTGTTGTTACCAAAGAGCTATAAAAATAGATTAGGCAGAACAATCTTTATATGGAATCTTGAGATAACCATGAGAAATCACCTAGCCAGTTGATCACAATTCTATTCACATTTAGGTAAAGTCACCCAATTGATTTCTGATTCAATAAATTGCTGTTACATTTCACCTTTAATTTTCTTGTAGCTACAAGTATCTCATAAGAAATACGATCAAATGCCTTTCTGATAAGCATGACTACCACAGTTAGATTTTTTATATCTACCAATCTATTTCCCAAGGAAATGAATGGGTTAATGTGATAGTATGCATTCATACCAACCCAGCTTATGCCTAGTAGTTCTTGATTCTAGAATATTTTCCAGGATCTACATTAAATGATACAATCCCCAGTTTATTTACTTTATTTTTAGTATACACTGTGAAAAATCAAGATTTTGTTTACCAATTTTCAGAGTTTTTTATCCTATTCTCAATAACAATCAATAATCATCAACAGCCATAAGAAATCTTGCTTACTAGGTCTTTCGTTCTAGCATCAAATTTGTCGGCTGAGGGACTTGAAACAGTTAGTTACTCACCTTACATCTCCTGACCAATCTTGAGCATGATCTTGGGGCACTTTCTCCTATATTAGTGTTTGCACTACTATTTTAGTCCAGTGGTCATTTCACTTGACAAATAAGACAAAAGCAAAAGATGAGTTAAAGTGTTCTAGTTTTCTATTCAATTCATCATTTAGTAGCTTTAATCCCTCTTTGAAAAAAGCTTGAACATAAATAAAATAAGAAAATCATCACTGCTATGCCCCAAGCTGAAGAACTATATTTTCCTTGATCTTCTTTTGTGCTGAAAATAACAAAAAGATGGATTTATGTTTAACTAACAATTTTGTGACTTCACTTCATTTTGAAAAATTAGCATTAATGCTGTAATTATTTTCATTTTACAAGTCCTCATTATATTTATCCTTGATTATCTTTCTACCTGTTTAAATATGGTTTTAAAATGTGAACTGATTAACATGCAAAAGCTCCTAGTATGCTGTACATCACATTAGATCTGAAGAATAAATTCCAATTTCCTTCATACTGATTCATTGTCTGGTCCTGGAAAAGTCACTGATTCTCTCAGAGCCTTAGTTTTATTATCTGTGAAATGAGCATAATAAAACATCTACCTCAACTCTTAATTTAAAGTGGCATCTAAGACTTCCTTTCAAAGGCAGACAGAAACCATCAGAAGATCCTTTCTCCAGCTACTCTGGATAAAGTATAATAATATTTTATATATGTGACTAAATACAAAATCCAGAGAGATGAGTTTTACAGTATCTGACATTAAGATCTCAAAACCATATAGTGAGAGTTTTTAAAAGCCCAGCAAAATCACAATGGTAGTGAAACAGGGTATATAACATAGAGAATTTTATTTTATACCAGTGAGGAAAATATGGAAAGGGAAGAAACAAAGTGTCTATCCTTTTTTTTTTTTAAATAAAGCATGGTAAAATGATTGGGAAAGCTATTTTATTAGATTAAATATTAGCAGTTTAGTCTTATATACTACGGAATATTTTTTCCTAAAATTAAACATTTAATTTGATTTGATCCAATATAATTTCATTGTTTTATTTTGACACTTGATATTTTGATAATGTTTGTATATTACCTATATAAAACTATATGTGCATGGCTGAAATGATGAAATTATTATATTCTCATATGCAATTTTTCATCTATACATATGACAGGGTTGCATTATTTCACTTAGGATTTTCTTAGAGTGTCGAATTGCTTACAACAGGTTTGCAAAATGATTTCTACAGCTTCCACAGTTTTATCTGATTTATATTAGTATGTACAACATTGGGATGATGTGTTCCTTAAAGAGTAAAAAATAGTTACATGAGTTTCCTGATGATGACAGTGATGGGCTGTGATGTTTTAGGAAGATTCCTGGCAGTGATAGTAAATAAAGTGTTTTCCTTAAAGTCACACACCTAATGATTGTAGAGCCAGAATACAAACCTTTGTGACTCGAAATTCCATGCTTCCAACAAATAAGGTCAAAGAGTAAAAGAAACTAAACTCAGAAAGTAGGATGTATAAATGGAATAAAGAAGACAGGCATGAGAAGTATTATGGGAGCTGTATTTATAAGATACAGAACCTGATTGAATATGATGGCATACAAGGAATTCATAAAATATTGGTTGATGGGAAATTATTCATTACAGAGATAATCAGAAAACTGATAATGTGTCCTACATTATTTAAAAGGAAATTTAAGCGAAATGTGACTGAGCAAAAAGGGCACAGAGTAGTGGTCAAACACATCCATAGTTTGTCTTTCTGTATTTTGTCCTGCAGCTGACCCTTTGGAAAGAGTTTGGTCTCTACTAAACATTTCATGGCAGAAAGTAGATGTGATTCACCCGTATGTCTTCTTGGTAGTAGAACTCTCACTGAAAATTTTTCAGCTAGTCTGTAATTATTGAGTCTTAAAAACAAAGTGGAATAATTTGACAATAGTGTCAAATTTGAGAGGTGCTTTCTTTGAGAAAAATATTAGCTACCATATATCTGTTTCTAATCATTAATCCTTGAATATATGCCTATAGTATCATAAGATGGTGATACAAACTTCCCCAGAATCTTATACCCACTGAAGTATCAGTAGGATTAAAAAGCATGGCAGCATTTTGAAGGACAGTGAGCAAATTACAACACATTGTGATAAGATTGTCAGGGCTACTTGTCCCCAACTTAAGGACATGTAAGAATACCTAATGTATCCAACCAATATTTGACTTAAAGTAAATGAATAAAAGGTTTAGAAAAAAATCTCATGAGATGATCAATTGTATTACTTCTGATCAAGCTATACCATAAACCTTTGTGTTGAGATAATCAACTCCTGTCCAAATGGACTTGGAGAAGGCATGTCATATGGGCAAGATAAGGGTTGGTTTACTGGAGGAGACAAAGCTTGAGTAAGACTTACTTAAAGGATGAATCTTTTTTTTCTTCATTTTTTCCCCTTCTTAGATTTTTAAAAATGAGATGTAATTTACATACCATAAAATTCACTCTTTTAAAGTGTGAACTTCAGTGATTTCAGATATTCAAGAGTTGTGTAACCACCACCACTATTTAATTCAAACAAAATTTCACCATCCCAAAAAGAAACCGTGTACTTATTAGCCATCATTTTCCATTCTGCATTCCCCACTCAGTCATTAGAAATTACTGATCTACATTCTAGTTATATGGATTTGGCTATTCTGGATATTCCATATAATTTAAATAATACAATTTGTGATCTTTTGTACCTAATTTCTTTCACTTTCTTTCAAGGTTTGTCCATGTCATAGGTTGCATTAGTAACTCATTCTTTTTATTTCTGAATAACATTTCATTGTATGAATGTACCACATTTTGCTTATTCATTTGTCATTTGAAGGACATTTGGGATATCCACCTTAGGCCAATTATTAATAATACTGTTATGAACATTTATGTCTTTTATATTATTATTTTCAAATACACTTTAACTTTATTTTTTACAGCAATTTTAGGTTCATAGGAATATTGAGTAAAAGATACAGGGATTTCCTATATACTCCCTGCCCTCACGCTTGCATAGCCTCCTCCATTATGAATATTCCTCATCAGAGTGGTACATTTGTTAAAACTGATGAACCTACATTGACATATCATAATTATCCCAAGTCCATACTATAAATTAGGGTTCATTCTTGATGTCATACCTCAATAATTACAGGCTACCTGAAAAATTCTTTGAGTTTAGACAAATGTATAATCATATTTATCCACCATTCTAGCATCCTACCAACCAGCTTCACCATTCTAAAAATCCTCTGTGTCTGCCTATTCATTCCTACGTCCTCCTCAACCCCTGACAACCACTGTTTTTCTTTTTTTGTCTCTCTGGTTTTGCCTTTCTAGAATGTCACATAGTTAGAATCATGCAGTATGCAGCCTTTTAAGATTGACTCATTTTACTTAATATACATTTTAAGTTTCCTTCATGTCTTTTCATCCTTCATGAATAGCTCATTTGTTTTTGGTGCTGAACAATATTTCATTGTCCAGAAGTACCACAGTTGATTAATCTCTTCACCTACTGAAGGGCATCTTAGTTGGTTCCAGTTTTTGCAAATATTAATAAAGCTACTATAAGCATCTATGTGTAGATTTTTGTGTGTACATAAGTTTTCAACTTCTTTGGGTAAATTTGAAGTGATGAGATTGTCAGATTATATGGTAAGACTATGTTTAGTTTTGTAAGAAACTGCCAAATTGCTTTCCAAAGGGCTGTTTCAAAGTGATGTTTGGAAAATGGCTTTTTCAAAATTTTGTTCTTACCAGTAATTAATGGAAGTGTATCTTGCTCCACATCCTCTCCAACATTTGGTATTACCAGTAGTTTTGGTTTTGGCCATTCTAATAGGTGTGCAGTGGCATCTCATTGTGCTTAAATGAGAATTCTTGGGGTTTTTTTGGTTTTTGCTTTTCAAATATTCTCACCCATTCTTTGAGTTGTCTTTATACTTTCTTGATGATGTCCTTTGAAGCATTAATATTTTAAATTTTGATAAAATTTAGTTTATCCTTTTTTTGTACAAAGCTTGTGTTTTGGTATCATATGTAAAAAACTTATTTTAAGGTCATGACATTTTATGCCTATATTTTTAAGAGTTTTATAATTTTAGTTTTTATGTTTATATAAGTGATACATTTTCAGTGAGTTTTTGTGTATAGCGTGAGGTAATGGTCCAGTTTAATTTTTTTCCATGTAAATAGCCAGGTTTTCTAGCACTATTTATTGAAAAAGAATGTTCTTTTCATTTTGAATTGTCTTGACATCCTTTTGAAAAATCAATTGAATGCAAATATAAAGATTTATTTCTGAACTCTCAATCTTCTGCATGATTTACATATCTATCTTTATGTTAGTACCACCACTGTAGCTTTGCAGTAGGATTTAAAGTTTAAAACTGTAACTCCTCCAAGATTTATTTATTTCATTTATTCAAGATTATTTAGGCTACTCTTGCTTCATTGCATTTCCATATGAATTTTAAGATCAATTTATCAATTTCTGGAAAAAAGTTGAGATTTTAAGAGGGTTTACAGTGAATCTGTAGATTAATTTTTAACACTTTCTAAACAAAATTAAGTCTAGACCATGAACATGGTTTTTCCTTTTAATAATATCATCTTTATTTTCATTAAATGATGTTTTCAAGTTTTCATTGTGTAATATAAGTCTTTCATGTGTGTCAACAAGTTCATTTCAAGGTATTTTATTCTTTTTGATGCTATTTTCTTAATTTCATTATCAGTTTGTTTATTGCTGGTTATAGAAATAGTTTATTTTTATCTTGATATTTTGTCCTGCAACCTTGCTGAAATAATTTTTGTATTTTATTCCTTAGAATTTTCTACATACAGGATCATGTCATTTTTAAATAGAGGTAGTTTTACTTTTTGCTTTTCAAAATCTGGATTTTTTTATTTTTGCACCTATTTTTTACTGAATGTAGTCTCCCACTACAATGTTAAATAGAAGTGGCAAGTGTGAACGTCTTTAAACTTTTTATTTTTTTTTCCTGTTGTGAGGAGGTAAGCTTTCTGTTTTTTGTGTGTGTGGTTTTTTGTTTTGTTTTGTTTTGAGACGAGTCTCGCTCTGTCGCCCAGACTGGAGTGCAGTGGCGCGATCTTGGCTCACTGTAAACTCCACCTCGCGGGTTCACGCCATTTTCCTGCCTCAGCCCCCCAAGTAGCTGGGACTACAGGCATGGGCCACCACACCTGGCGAAATTTTTTTTTGTGTGTGTATTTTTTTTAGTAGAGATGGGGTTTCACCGTGTTAACTAGGATGGTCTCGATCTCCTGACCTCGTGATCCGCCTGTCTCAGCCTCTCAGAATGCTGGGATTACAGGTGTGAGCCACTGTGCCCGGCGAAGTTTATATTATTAATATATTATACTAATATATTTGTCCGCATTGCCTCACCCTTGCGTTTAAGGAATAATGCAAGGGTGATTCAATGGACACATTCAATGTACCCATTTGCTTATAATATGTAACTTCTTCTATGTTGCTGAACTCCCTTGGCTAGCATTTTATTGATTTCAGCATCTATGATCATAATGAATGTTATTCCGTGGTGTTATTTTCTTGTGATGTCCTTTGCTGTTTTTGGTGTTAGGGTAAAACTGGTCTCACAGTTGAAAAGTGCCTCCCTCCTTTCTCGTTTTGGAAGAGTTTGTAAAATATCGGTGTTAATTCTTCTTCAAATGTTTGGTGGAATTCACAAGTGAAGCCATCTGTTCATGGGTTTTCATTGTGGAAAGTTTTTATTTTAAATTATTTTTTATTACTATTTAAATTGCTCTACTTCTCATAAGTCTATTCAGACTTTTTTTATTTCCCCTTAATTTAGTTTCAGTGGTTTAAGTCTTTCCAGAATTTTTTGCATTTCATGTAAGTTATCTACTTTGCTGGTACAAAAATGTTCATTTTATTCACTTATACTCCATTTTATTTCATAAGTTTGGAAATAATTTCCTATTTTCCACTCCTGTTTAAAAACTGACTTTTCTGTTTGTTTTCTTTTTCAGACTAGTTAAAAGTTAATGATTTAAAAATAGTTTCACAGAACCAACTTTTATTTTTATTTGTTTTCTCTATACTATCTTTCTATTTTCCATTGTATTAACTCCTACTCTAATTTTCACTAGTTCTTCTACTTGCTTTAAATTTAGTTTTCTCTTATCTAGAAAAAAACTCGAAAGGTTTTGTAGGTAGAGTATTAGGTTATTGATTTAAAATCTTTCTTAAAAAAAAAAATAGAAAGCTCTAAATTTCTTTCAGCCTTGCTTTAACCACACCAAATAATTTCTTTATGTTGTGTATTTGCTTTCATTCATCTCAAAATATTGTTTTAGCAACCATTTTTTTTACTATTTTTTATTTTTAATTTTAGTAGGTACATGATAGATGTATATATTTATGAGGTACATGAGATAGAGGCATACAATGCATAATAATCATGTCATAAAAATGGGGTATCCATCCCCTCAAGAATTTATTCTTTGTGCTACAAGAAATTCAATTATACTGTTTTAATTATTTTTCCATGTACAATTAAATTCTTATCGACTATAGTCACTCTGTTGTGCTATCAAATACTAGGTCTTGTATGTTCTTTCTGTTTTTTTAGGGGTACCCATTAACCATTTCCACCTCACCCCACCCCCCACTACCCTTCCCAGCCTCTGGTTATAATCATTCTACTCTCTGTCTTCATGAGTTCAATTGTTTTGATGTTTAGATCCCACAGTAAGTGAGAACTTGTGATATTTGTCTTTCTGTGCCTGACTGATTTCACTTAACATAATGACCTCTAATTCCATCTAGGTTGTTGCAAATGACAAGATCTTATTTTTTTAATGAATGTATAGTACTCCACTGTGTTATAAGTACCATATTTTCTTCATCCATCCAACCTTAGGCCACTTAGGTTGGACCCAACTTTTGGCTGTTGTGAATAGTGTTACAATAAACATGGGAGTGCAGATATCTCTTTGATATACTGATTTCTTTTGGGTATAAACATACCAGTTGGATTGCTGGATCATATAGTAGCTGTTTTTAGTTTTTTGAGAATCTCCAAACTGTTTTCCACAGTGGTTGTACTAGTTTATGGTCCCAACAACAGGCTATGAGGGGGTCCCTTTTCTCCACATCCTCACCAGCATTTGGTATTGCCTGTCTTTTGGATAAAAGACATTGTAACTGGAGTGAGATGATATCTCATTTTAGTTTTTATATGCATTTCTCTGATCATCAATGCTTTTGAACACATTTTCATGTTTCTATTTGTCATTTGTACGTCTTCTTCTGAGAAACGTCTATTCAAATCTTTTGCCCATTTTTCAATATGATTATTAGATTTTTTCCAGAATTATGTATTCTGGTTATTAATCCCTTGTCAGGTAGGTAGTTTTCAAATATTTTCTCCCATTCTGTGGGTTGTTTGTTCACTTTGTTGATTGTTTTCATTGCCGTGCAGAAGCTTTTTATCTTGATGTGATTCTGTTTGTCCATGTTTGATTCGGTTGCCTGTGCTTGTGGGGTATTACTCAAGATTTGCCTGAAATGATGTCTTGGAAAGTGTTTCTAATTTTTTTGTAGTCGTTTCATAGTTTGAGGTCTTAGACTTAAGGTCTTTAAATTACTTTGATTTGATTTTTGTGTATGACAAGAGATAGGGGTCTAGTTTCATTCTTCTGCATATGGAAGTCTAGTTTTCCCAGAACCGTTTATTAAAGAGGCTATCTTTTCCCCATTGTATGTTCTTGGCACCTTTCTCAAAAATGAGTTCACTGAAGATGTGTGAATTCATTTTTGGGTTTTCTGTTCTGTTCCATTGATGTATATGTCTGTTTTTATGCCAGTACCATGCTGTTTTTATTACTATAATTCTGTAGTATAATTTGAAGTCAGATAATGTTATTTCTCCTGTTTTACTCTTTTTGCTTTAGATAGTTTTGGCTATTCTGGGTCTTTTGTGGTTCCATATCAATTTTAGGATTTTTTTTCTATTTCTGTGACCAATGACATTTGTGTGTTGATAGGGATTATATTAAATCCATAGATATCTTTGGATAGTATGGATATTTTAGCAATATTAATTATTCCAATTTATGAATATGGAATGTCTTTCTATTTTTGGCATCCTCTTCAATCACTTTCATCAGTGTTTTACAATTTTTATTGTAGAGATCTTTCACTTTTTTGGTTAAGTAAATTCCTATATACTTATATATTTAATTTTATTGTGGCTATGGTAAACAGGATGACTTTCTTGATTTCTTTTTCAAATTGTTTCCTGTTGACATATACAGATGCTACTAATTTTTGCATGTTAATTTTTATCCCACAATTGTAATGAATTTGTTTTTCAGTTCTAAATTTTTGGGGGGTATTTATAGGTTTTTCTAAATGTAAAATCATATCGTCTTCAAACAAGGATAATTTGACTTCTTTCTTTCCAGTTGGATGTCCTTTAGTTCTTCCACCTGTGTCATTGCTCTAGCTAGAACTTCTAATACTATGTGGAATAACTATGGTAAAAGTGGGCATCCTTGTCATTCTCCAGATCTTAGAGGACAGCATTTCAGTTTTTCCACATTTTGTGTGATACTAGCTATGGGTCTGTCCTATATGACTTGTAGTATGTTGATGTATTTCCTTCTATATCCATTGTTTTAAGGGTATTTTTAAATCATGAAAAGATATTGAATGTTATCAAATGCTTTTCAACATCAATTGATACAATCAAATAGCTTTTGTCATTCATTCTGTAGATATGAGTTATCACATTGATTGATTTGTGTATGTTAAACCATCCTTGCATCTCTGGGATAAATCCCATTTGGTCATGATGAATAATCTTTTTATTGTATTGTTAAATTCAATTTGCTAGTATTTTATTGAGGATGTTTACATCAATCATCATTAGAGATATTGACCTTTAGTTTTCTTTTTGTGATGTGTCTATGTCTGTTTTTTTTTTTTTTTTTTTTTTTTTTTTTTAAATCAGGGTTATATCTGGCCTTGTAGGATGAGTTTGGAAGTATTTTCTCCTCCTTCATTTTTTGGAAACAGTTTGAGTATGAATAGTATCAGCTCTTCTATAAATGTTTGGTAGAGTTTTGCTTGTTTGGGAATGAATGCCTTTATTTCTCTTTCATATTGGAAGGATATTTTCATCAGACATATTAGTGTACGGTGAAAGGTTTTTGTTTTTTTTTCCCTTCAGCACCTTAATATGTCATGTCACTCTTTCATGACCTATAAGGTTTATACTGAAAAGTCTGCTTCCAGATGTGTTGGAACTCCATTGTATATTTGTTACTTTGCTCTAGATGCTTTTACTCTTTACTTTACTCTTGACTTTTGAGAGTTTAATTATTAAATGCCTTGAGGTTGTCTTCTTTGGGTTAAATCTGCTTGATGTTTCATAACCTTCCTGCACTTGGACATTGACATATTTCTCTAGGTTTGAAAATTTCTCTGATATAATCATTTTGAATAAACTTTCTACCCCTATCTCTTTCTTTACCTTCTCTTTAAAGCCAATAACTCTTAGATTTTCTTTTTTGAGACTGTTTTCTAGATTCTGTAGGCATGCTTAATTGTCTCGTTATTCCTTTTTCTTTTTACGTCCTCTGACCATGTATTTTCAAATGGCCTGTCTTCAAGCTCACTTCTTCTTTCTTCTGCTCAATTAATTCTGCTATTAAAAGATTCTGATGCATCTTTCAGTATGCCAGTTGCATTTTCCATCACCAGAATTCTGCTTGAATTTTTAAAAATTAATTCAATCCCTTTGTTAAATCTATCTGACCGCATAAGATAAATTTTCTCTGTGTTATGAATGACTCTGAGTTTTCTCAACACAGCTATTTTGAATTCTGTTTCTGAAAGGTCACATATCTCTGTTTTTCCAGAATTGGTCCCTCATGCCTTGTATAGTTCATTTGGCAAAGTCAGAGTTTCCTGGATGGTATTGATGCTAGTAGATGTTCTTTGGGGTCTGAGCATTTAAGAGTTAGGTATTTATTGTAGTCTTTAGCAGTTAGGTATTTATCATAGTCCTGAAAAGAATGCTTTTCAATATCCTTCCTTCTTAGGAAAGCTTTCCAGATTTTTTAAAGGACTTGGGTGTTATGGTCTAAGCTCTGTTGGCCTTATGGGGCACCCCAAGTCCAGTAATGCTGTTGGTCTTGCAGATTTGTAGAGCTACCCCCTTCATGATCTTGGGCTATGTCTGGAAGAATTCTCTGGATTACCAAATAGACACACTTGTTCTCCTCTCTTACTTTCTCCCAAACAAATGGAGTCTCTCTCTCTCTGTTATGAGCCACCTAAATGTGGGGGTGGAGTGCAACAAGCACTGCTGTAGCTACCACCAGAAGAACTGCACTGGGTCAGGCCTGCTGTCAGTACAGCACGGAGTCTTGCCCAAGGGTTTCTGTAATCGCTGCCTGGTTACCACATATGTTTGCTCAAGGTCCTGGAGCTCTACAATCAGCAGGTGGCAAAGCCATCCAGACCTGTGTCCTTCCCATCAGGGCACCCCCACCACAGTCCCATGGGAAGTTCTGCCAGACTACTGCCAATGTTCCCTTGATGGCCAAGGGCTCTTCAGTCATCTTGTGGTAAATGCTGCCTGGCCTGGGACTCACCCTTCAGGGCTGTGGGCTCCCTTCTGATCCATGGCAGGTTCAGAAATGCTTTCCAAGAGCCAACACATGGAATCAGGGACCTCAAGAGCCCACATGGTGCTCTAGCCCCCTATGACTGAGCTGGTGCCTAAGATGCAATGCAAACATATCCTTTATGTTTCACTCCACCTTTCTTAACCAGAAATATCTGAGCCAGCAAGTCTCAGAGTCTCACCGAAGGCTTTCAATGTACCACCTGGGTATTACTGCTGGTCATTTAGGCCCCAAGGGCTCTTCAGTTACCAGGTGATGAAGCCTGCTAAGATGGGGTCCTTCCCTTCAAGGCAGCAGGTTCCCTTCGGTCCTGTGCTGTGTCTAGAAATGTTCAGGGCAAGGGCCTAGAAAGGGGGCCTCAGACTCTGACTGACATTCTATTCCACTGTGGTTGGGCTTGTATCTAAGATGCAAGGCAAAGTCCTCCCCACTCTTCCTTCTTTTCTCCTCAAGTGGAATAAAGGGTTCTCTTTTGGAGCTGCAACTTGTATTAATAAATCCTTGGGTTACAGGAGAAATGATGTCAGCACTCCCTTAGTCACCCCAGCCGATGTTTAAGTAGCTGTCGGGCCTCCTCAGCATTCTGGCTTTGGGCCCAGTTCAGCACCAGGATTCACCTAGGCATTGCAGTCCTTGTGGTCTAGACTGCCTTTCAAATTTATTTAAGACTCTAGAGTATTTTCTTTCACAAAAAACAAAGACTGTTTCTCCTATGTCTTTGGTGCATCTATTAGCAATATGACGTTAATGCCAGGTACTGTTAGTTCTCGCTTGATTTTTGGTTCTTATGAAGGTGCTTTTTTATGTAGATAGTTGTTGAATTGGGGTTCTTGAAGATGAAAAATATTGGTGAAATCTTCCATTCTGCCTTCTTGCTCTGCCTCCCTGAATCTCAGAATATTTTTAATATCACTTGTGATTTATTCTTTGACTAATTTTTCTTTAAGGAGTGTGTTGTTTAATGGCCACATATCTGTGTATTTCCCAAATTTTCTTATTGTATTTACTTCTAGTTTAATTTCATTATTGCCAGAGAACATATTTGCACAATTTCAGTTCTTTTAAATTTGCTGAAACTTATTTTATAGACTAACATATGGCTAATTCTGGAGACTGTTTTACATGAGTTTATGAGTGTGTATACATTAATGTTGGATGGAGTATTCTATAGATTAGAACTATTAGGTCTAGCAGGTTTCTAGTGTTGATGAAGTTTTCTATTTCCTTGTTAAATTTAAATCAAATTTCTCTATACATTATTGAAAGTGGGGTACTAAAGTCTATGTTATTGTTGAATTGTCTTTTTCTTTAATTTTGTCAATTTTTGCTTTAAGTGCTTTGGTTCTCTGTTTTTAGATGCATAAATATTTATTATTTCATATTTGTCATGGCTTGACTATTTATGTCTCTGTCTCTTGTTACCTCTTTTTTTTTTAAGAAAAAAATTTGTATTAGTATAGTTGATCAGTTATCTTTGGTTACTGTTTGCATGGCCTACGTTTTTTCATTCTTATTTTTTGAAACTACTGTAGCTTTAAATCTAAAGTTTGCTTTAGCAGACAATATATAGTTGAATTATTTTTTAAAAATCCCTTCTACCAGTTTGATTTCATTTGAAGTCTATTTATATTTAATGTGACTACAGACAACATAAGATTTACTTCTGCCACTTTGTTATTGTTTTCTATATGTATAATGTCTTTTTAGTTTCTCTTTTTGCCTATTACTGTCTTCTTTTGTATTAAATATATATTTTATAGAAGACCATTTAAATTCCTTTTTTCTTTTACTGTAATATTTGAGTGATTTTCTTGTGATTGTCCTGGGAGGATAACAATTAACATCTTAGTTTATAACAGTGCTATGTATATTAATACCAGATTTGCTTCTGTCTAGCTTATTTCCCTCTCCCATCTTTATGCTCTTATTGGTATACAAATTCCAGTTTAAGGAGTTTTGGGGCTGAGATGACGGGGTTTTGTAAGTATAAAATTATGTCATCTGCAAACAGAGACAACTTGATTTTCTCTCTTCCTATTTGAATACCCTTTATTTCTTTCTCTTGCCTGATTGCCCTGGCCAGAACTTCTAATATTAGGTTGAATAGGAGTGGTGAAAGAGGTCATCTTTGTCTTGTACTGATTTTCAAAGGGAATGATTCCAGTCTTTGCCCATTCAATATGATACTGGCTGTGGGATTGTCATAAACAGCTCTTGTTTTTGAGGTATGTTCCATCAATACCTAGTTTGTTGAGAGTTTTCAACATGTAGGGATGTTGAATTTTATCAAAGGCCTTTTCTGCAACTACTGAGATAATCATGTGGTTTTCGTCCTTGGTTCTGTTTATGTGATGGATTATGTTTATTGATTTATGTATGATGAGCCAGCCTTGCATCCCAGGGATTAAGCTGACTTGATCATGGTGGATAAATTTTTTGATGTGCTGCTGGATTTGCTTTGCCAGTATTTTATTGAGGATTTTTGGATCATGTTAATCCAGGATATTGGCCTGAAGTTTTCTTTTTCTGTTGTGTCTCTTCCTAGTTTTGGTATCAGGATGATACTGACTTCATGAAATGAGTTAGGGAGTAGTTCCTCCTTTTCAATTGTTTGGAATAGTTTCAGAAGGAATAGTACCAGCTCCTATTTGCATTTCTGGTAGAATTCTGCTGTGAATCCATCTGGTCCTGGGCTTATTTTTGTTGGTAGGGTATTAAATACTACCTCAATTTCAGAACTTGTTATTTTCTATTCAGGGATTCAGCTTCTTCCTGGTTTAGTCTTGGGAGGGTGTATGTGTCCAGGAATTTACCTATTTCTTCTGGATTTTTTAGTTTATTTGCAGAGAGGTTTTTATAGTATTATCTGATGGTAGTTTGTATTTCTGTGGGGTCAGTGGTGATATCTCCTACATCATTTTTTTTATTATGTCTATTTGATTCTTCTCTCTCTTCGTTTTTATTAGTCAAGCTAGCAGTCTGTCTATTTTGTTATTTTTTTTTTTTCAGAAAACTAGCTCCTGAATTCATTGATTTTTTAGAAAGTTTTTCCTGTCTCTACCTCCTTCAATTCTTCTCTGATCTTAGTTATTTCTTGTCTTCTGCTAGTTTTTGGATTAGTTTTCTCTTGTCTCTGTAGCTCTTTTAAATGTGATGTGAGGGTGTTGATTTGAGATCTTTCTAGCTTCCTGATGTGGGCATTTAGTGCTATAATTTCCCTCTTAACACCGTTTTCACTGTGTCCCAGAGATTCTAGTACATTTTCTCTTTGTTCTCATTGGTTTCAAAGAACTTCCTGATTTCTGCCTTAATTTCATTATTTACCCAGGAGTCATTCAGGAGCAGTTTGTTCAATTTCCATGTAATCATGTGGTTTTGAGTGAGTTTCTTAATCCTGAGTTCTAACTTGACTGCACTGTGGTCTGAGAGATTGTTTCTTATGATTTCAGTTCTTTTGCATTTGCTGAGGAGTGTTTTACTTACAATTATGCGGTCGATTTTAGAATAAGTGCCATGTGGCACTGAGAACAATCTATATTATGTTGATTTGGGGTAGAGAGTTCTGTAGATGTCTACTAAGTCCACTTGATCCAGAGCTGAGTTCAAGTCCTGAATATTCTTGTTAATTTTCTGCCTTGTTGATCTAATACTGACAGTGGGGTGTTAAAGTCTCCCACTATTATTGTGTGGGAGTCTAAGTCTCTTTGTAGGTCTCTAAGAACTTGTTTTATGAATCTGGGTGCTCCTGTATTGGCTGCATATCTATTTATAATAGTTAGCTCTTCTTGTTGAATTGTTCCCTTTACCATTATGTAATGCCCTTCTTTGTCTTTATTCATCTTTGTTGGTTTAAAGTCTGTTTTGTCAGAGGCTAGTATTGCAACCCCTGCTTTTTATTTTTCTTGCTTTCCATTTGCTTGGTAAATTTTTTGTCATCCCTTTATTTTGAGCCTATGTGTGTCTTTGCACATGAGATGTGTCTCCTGAATACCGCGTACCAATGGGTCTTGACTCTTTATCCAATTTGCCAGTCTTTGTCTTTTAACTGGGGGATTTAGCCCATTTACATTTAAGGTTAGTATTGTTATGTGTGAATTTGATCCTGTCTTCAGGATGCTATTTGGTTATTTTGCACACTAGTTGATGCTGTTTTCTCATAGTGTTATTGGTCGTTATATTTTGTTGTGTTTTTGTAGTGGCTGGTACCAGTTTTTCCTTTCCATATTTAGTGCGTCTTTCAGGAGTTCTTGTTGGGCAGGCCTGGTGGTAATGAAGTCCCTCAACATTTGCTTGTCTGGAAAGGATTTTATTTCTCCTTCGTTTATGAAGCTTAGTTTGGCTGGATATGAAATTCTGGGCTGCAATAATTTGAAGTCAGGTAGCATGGCGCCTCCAGCTTTATTCTTTTGACTTAGGATTGTCTTGGCAATGCGGGCTCTTTTTTGGTTCCACATGAACTTTAAAGAATTTTTTTTCCAATTCTGTGAAGAAAATCATTGGTAACTTGATGGGGATGACATTGAATCTATAAATTACCTCGGGCAGTATGGCCATTTTCACAATATTGATTCTTTCTGTCCATGAGCATGGTATGTTCTTCCATTTGTTTGTATACTCTTTTATTTCACTGAGCAGTGGTTTGTAGTTCTCCTTGAAGAGATCCTTTACATCCCTTGTAAGTTGGATTCCTAGGTATTTTATTCTCTTTGAAGCTATTGTGAATGGGAGTTCATTCATGATTTGACTCTCTGTTTGTCTGTTACTGGTGTATAAGAATGCTTGTGATTTTTGCACATTAACTTTGTATTCACCTATTTCTAAGGCTAAAGTCCATTGCCTTCGTTGCCCTCAATAGACTCTTAAAAAAGGCTAAATTGGGCCACGTGCAGAAGCTCTTGCCTGTAATTCCAGCACTTTGGGAGGCTGAGGCAGGTGGATCACAAGCTTGGGAGTTCAAGATCAGCCTGGCCAACATGTGAAACCTCTCTCTATGAAAAATACAAAAATTAGTAGGATGTGGAAGCACACAACTGTAATCCCAGCTACTCGGGAGGCTGAGGCAGGAGAATCACTGGAATCCAGGAGGCAGAGGTTGCAGTGAGTCAAGATCATGCCATTGTACTACAGCCTGGGTGACAGGGTGAAACTCTGTCTCAAAAAGAAAAAAAAGGGGGGGGTTGGCGAGCTAACACTTGAAATGGTGGTCCAGAGCTCTTAAATATGTCATCTTTGTAAATCTGAATATATTTACTAAAATATTTTAATCAGATCATTTTCTGATTATAAGGGAAAATGCAATTTATGGTAACTCTAATTTATTTTAGCCTATTTTATAAAGTTTATAAAGTTCAACAACCATTTTTATTTCAAATCAAGATGTAGTCTCACCATGTTACCCAGGCTGACCTTGCTCTCTCTTCCCTGTTTCTCAGGGGCCTACATGCTTCTCGGTCTGGCTGAATGTCTTCAACACAGATCGCTTCCTAGTCCTTCAGGGAAACACTCCTGGGAGATCCCTGTCCTGAGGGTCTCTCTCTCCAAACCTGTTTCTGCTGGCTTGGGCAGGTTCCATGACCCTGGAGCTCTTGGCTTCCATACGTGTCTCCAACAGGGAAGCTGTCTTGCTCTCCCTGTTTCACCTCAAGGCTGCGTGGCTTGCCTAGCATGAGTGGTAGGCAACCGTGACTGGCCTGGTCTTCGTGGACAGGCGGTGTGGCATTTACCCTCTGCACTTACCGTCTCATTCTTGAGGGACAGCCTCTCCTCTGCTCCTGGGTGGACTGACTCCCTGAATCTTCTGGCCCCCTCGAGGATAGCGGGCGTTCGTTGATTTCCCTTGGAATCGATGGACAGGTCCCTTGGGACCCTCTTCACCGGGCACAGGCCTAGACACCGCTGTTGGTTTCGCCGTCGCCCCGTACGGCCGGGCTGGCACACATTCCCGTCGACGGCTCGAGGACACGCCAGTGCCACGCGTGGGGTCACTGGCTCCGCTGCGGAACCGCCCCTGTCCCTGTTTGCACGGGTCCTGGAAGGCAGTAGCACCCTGCAGGAGCCCCGGGGGTTTTGCAAGTGGGGGCAGGCCTCCGCTCTTTCAGAGGGGGAGGGAGGCCAAGGGTTCATGGGTCTGTGAATTTTGAGCTGACAACATGCCTTAAGTCCCAGGGGTTGATTCTGTGCTACAGCGAAGCCTCGCCAGCCTCAGCAGATGATGGCGAGCCCAACCTTTCTCACCGGGAGGGGTCCAAATTCCAACCGAAGAGGAGCCCTGAGACCCCAGCAGAAGCGCTGAAGCTCCCCCTCCACCGGTGGAAGTCGGCTCAAGGAGGTCCTGAAGACAGGACTCCGGGGGTCTTGGGACTGGGATGCCCGCGGCCCCTTCTCCCACGCCGAAACCCTGCTGGAGCCCGGATCCGGCGGCCGCCGGGGCTGCAGCGGCAGCCCCCAGCGGCCCCCCCCCGCACCCCCGCTCCCCCCCGCCCCAGCGCGTACACGCCCCCTCCCACCCAATCCCCGGCCCCGGCGCCCCGCGCAGCCGCCGTTGTTTAAAGGGGCCGCAGCCTGACTTCCAGGTGGCGAGCGCGAGTGGGCCCGGCGCGGCAGGGCCAGTGCGCATGCGCGAGGCGCGAGCGGCCTCTCGCGTCACAGCGGTTCCCACGGTTGTCTTAGAAACCGGCCCCCTGAGGCTTGGCAAAGCAGGAGCCCTCCGTGGCGGTGCTTGGGTGTCGGGGCTGCGAGCCTCCTGCCTCACCTCTCCACCGGGTCGACAGGAACGTCTCCGGACGGACGCCGGGAGTCGCAACGCGCCGGCCGGGATGACAAAAGCGCAGGCGGAGTCCGGGGGAAGGGGCGCGTCGTCCCAGCCTCAGGCCTGCCCGGACGGTGTTGGGGTGAGTCTCCCCAAAAGTCTTGCCCCCGTGATCTCCACGACAGGTCCGCCCGCCTGTCCGTGGGCTGCTCTCTCCCCCGAGGGGCCTTCACGCGCGGAGCGGGAGCCTGCAGCGTCAGGGGGGCTGTGTGCCTGCGGGGGCTGCGTTTCTGTGCCGCTGCTGCCGTGTGACTGTGTGTGTCTGCGTCTCTCCCATCCTCTCTTGTCTCTCTGGCCCTCACTCTCTGTGTGTGTCTTTCCCTCTTTCTGCCGGTTCGTGTGTGCGTGCCCGTGTGCGTGGGTGCGTTCGGACGAACGCGCCCCGTGCGCCCAAAGGCGACTTCTTGCGCGTCGGCCTGGCTCTGCCGAGCCTCTTTCTTCTGCCTCTGTGCCTGGGTCTTGCGGCGGGCTCGTCAGTGGTTTTCGCCGCCGTTCCACTTGGGGTCCCTGAGGGCCTCGGCCGCGTGAGGAGATGCGTCTTCCCCAGCAGCAGTGGAAATCTCGTTACCCTTGCCGAGCGGACTCTCTCCTGGGATCAAGATAACCACAGTCCAGCCAGGGCCAAAAGCCCCAGAGGAGCTCGTCGTCCGCCCTGCAGGAGAGGAGCAGACCCGCCTCAGAGGAGACGCTTGGACCTTTTCACGGCTCTTCTCTGAGAAATGAAGCCGCACCACGGCAGAAGCTTGAAGAGGAAGCCGGGAAGGGGAGATGCCAGGCCTCCCGGTCCCTGGAAGGCTGGCCTCTCCGGACAAGTCAGCCGTTGGGCAACCCTCCCCTTAGGCCCCCGGCGGTGGCACCGGGCAGTGTCGGGCCTGGGCTCCGGCCTCTGCTCTGTCCTCCCTCTTGCTCTGTCTCCCCTGTCTCTCGGGGGCCTACACGCTTGTCGGTCTGGCCGAACGTCTTGGACGCAGATGGCTTCCCAGTCCGTCAGGGAGACACTCCTCGGAGATCCGTGTGGTGACGGTTTCTCTCTCCAAACCTGTTTCTGCTTGCTTGGGCAGGTTCCATGACCCTGGAGCTCCCGGCTCCCATACGTGTCTCCCACAGGGAAGCTGTCTTGCTCTCCCTGTTTCACCTCATGGCTGGGTGGCCTGCCTAGCATGAGCGCTAGGCGACCGTGACTGGCCTTGTCTTCTTGGACAGGCGGTGCGGCACTTCCCCTCTGCACTTCCCCTCTCGTTCTTGAGGCACAGCCTCTCCTCGGCTCCTCTGAGCAGGTGGACTGACTCCCTGAATCTTCTGGCTCCCTCCTGGATCCCAGGCGTTCTTTGATTTCCCTTGGAATCCACGGGCAGGTCCCTTGGGACCCTCTTCCACCCGGGCACAGGCCTGGACTCCGCTGTTGGTTTCGCCGTCGCCCCGTACGCCCGGGCTGACACGCATTCACATCGTCTGCTCGGGGATCGGCCAGTGCCACGCGTGGGGCCAGTGGCTCCGCCGCGGGACCGCCCCTGTCCCTGTTTGCGCGGGTCCTGGAAAGCAGAGGCAGCTTGCGGGAGCCCCGGGGCTTTCGCAAGCCGGGCTAGGCCGCTGCTCTTTCGGAGGGGGAGGGAGGCCGAGGGTCCTGCATGCTTCTCGGTCTGTCTGAATGTCTTCAACATGCGACAGTTTCCATATCATCAGGAGATACTTCCTAGGGGTCCGGATCTTGATTGCTTTCGTCTTCTGTGGTATTTCTTATTGTTTGGACCGGTTTTATTACTCTGGAGTTCTCATACCTATCTGGGAGGGGGCACTTCCATTGATCTCCATGTCTCAAGTGATTGCTGCCTGGTCTGTCCGAGACCAGTGTGATGCTACCCCTCCGTGGCTGACCTTTGCCTGCCAGGAAAGGCAGTGTTGCATCCGGCCTGTAATTTTTTGCTTATTTCTGAAATCCCTTCGGTTCCCCTGCTCCTGGGCAAAATGCCTTCAAGCACTGAATCTTTTGACTGCCACGGATTTCAAGTCTCCCAAGGGACTGGGTTTTGCTGGTTGTCAGGGGAGGTGGTGTCAGGGGAACCACCTGGTGGTGGGCTGTTGGTGGGGTATACTTTTTCAAAACGTCTGGGCCCCTCTGGCAGGCATCCCTGCATGTGGCTTGGACTCTAGCACAGGTCCTGTCTCACAGGTTTTCAGGTGTGCTTGGCTTTTCCTCAACTTTGTGTGGGAAATCCCAGTGGCCCCCGGGCACATGCTTGGACCTCACTATCTGCCTCAGCATCGTCCCAGATGACCTCAAAGACACACGCTCACTCCATCTGCTCTTGAGGGAAGTCAATGCCATGTGTGGTCACATTGGCTCTATCTTGGCCTCGCCTTTGTCTCTTGTTGCATGTGTTGGGGAAAGCTGTGTCGGGATTTCGGAGTCCCCGGGCCTTGGAGACGAAGGTAAACCCCTACCCTACTCAGGAAGGAGGGAGGCAATGGACTCATGGGCCAGTTTATTCAGCAAACAGCAGGCCATGCAACTCTTGGGATCTTCATGTGCCCCAGCGAGGCCCTTCCTGCCTCACTACATTGTAACCCCATTCCTGATCACCCGGTCGTATCCATTATTGGATTCGAAGGGGTGTCCAGAGAGCCCAGCGGGCACCCTGAAGCTCCTCCTCCACCGGGAACCAAAACAGAAAACCAATCAAGAAGGTCCTGACGATAGGACTCCTATGGGTCTGACCCTGGCTCTGGCGCAGGCCCCTCTCCTAGTCCTCTTCCCACCCGCCGCCTCGGACTGCTCCACTGCTGCCACTGCCGCCCCAGTCCCCGCATCGCGTCGCCACCATTTTTTAAGGGGTCCCCAGCCTGACTCTCTGGAGCAAAGGGGGAGTCAGCCTTGCCAGTGCTCATGCGCGAGGCCTGAGCTGCGGTTTTGGTCACAGCGATTGACACCATTTCCTGGGGATGGGTCCCTGAGACTTGGCGAAGTAGGAGCCCTGTGTGATAGTGCGTCAGAGTCGGGGCTGAGAGCAGTCCTGGCCAGGGCTTTAACAGGATGGTCTCCAGAGGCCGGGATTCACGGAGATCCGACCAGCAGGAAGAAACCTCAGGAGGAAGAAACCTCAGGCTGATCTCCGGGGAGGCAGCGCGAGATCCCAGCCTCAGGCCAGGATTCGTGGAGTGTCAAGGAGGCCTCTTTCCCAATCTTCACTTCACCTGCCACCGCCTCAGTCCCCACAGCCCCCGCTCCGCCATATTTTTTTTTATGTAGTCAGTGTCTCACTGTCACCCAGTCTGGAGTGCAGTGGCGAGATCTCAGCTCACTGCAAAGTCTTCCGCCCGGATTCAAGTGATTCTCTTCCCTCCGCCTCCCGAGTACCTGGGATTAGAGGGATTAGTCAGAGTCAGGGCTAAGACCAGCTCTCGCCAGGGGCATAGACGGGATGGTCTTGGAGGCCAGGTTCCACGGAGGGTCGTCCAGGAGGAAGAAACCACGGTCAGAGGGCCGCAGAAGCAGCGCGGGATCCCAGGCTCAGGCCTGCACGGACTGATGGTGTGCCAGTGAGTCTCTTCAAAAGAGGAGAGGTTTGCTTGTGTGCCTGTGGGCTGCTCTCTTACCCACGGGTCATAGTCACAGACAGCAGAACCCGGCAGCTTCAGGGGCTGCCTGGGAGTGGGTGTTACCCTGCCACTGCCATACGTCTGTGTGCATTTGTGTGTGTGCCTGCGTCTCTTCTTTCTCTCTCCTTTCTCTCTCTTTCGCTCTGTGTCCGTGTGTGTGTGTGTTGGGACACATGTGCCCTGTGTGCCGGAGGGTGGTATCTTGTACGTTGACCTTCCCTCTGGTCAGCCTCTCCCTGCGTCTCTGCCTGGGGCATGTGGCCGGTTGTCAGTCGTTTTTCCGCTGTTCCAGTTTGGGTTTGTGAAAGTCCGGAGGAGTTGGGGAGCTGTGTCTATCTGGTAAGGATTTAAATCACCTCTCCACCCTGAGAGGCATCTTTTCTAGGATTAAGACCTCTACCCCCCAGCCAAGGATAATAGTCTCACCTGAGAAGTCATCGTCTACCTGCAGGAGCGGAGCAGAGCGACCTCAAAAAGATGGTTCTCATTCCTCTCTCTCTTTCATCTCATTGAGAAATCTAGCCACAGGGTAACACAGGTTTTGAAAAGAAGGGAAGGCCGGGCGCGGTGGCTCAAGCCTGTAATCCCAGCACTTTGGGAGGCCGAGGCGGGCGGATCACAAGGTCAGGAGATCGAGACCACAGTGAAACCCCGTCTCTACTAAAAATACAAAAAATTAGCCGGGCGCGGTGGCGGGCGCCTGTAGTCCCAGCTACTCAGGAGGCTGAGGCAGGAGAATGGCTGGAACCCGGGAGGCGGAGCTTGCAGTGAGCCGAGATCGCTCCACTGCACTCCAGCCTGGGCAACAGCGTGAGACTCCGTCTCAAAAAAAAAAAAAAAAAAAAAAAAAAAAAAGAAAAGAAGGGAACGGGACCATGGCAAGGATCTGTGAGTGTGCAGGCTGTGTTTCACATATCATTAAACATAGTCTAGTGAGTGTTCTGCAGATAGCTGGCATTTAACTTTGTTTTATTGAATCAAAGAAAGAAAAAATGCTGAGAAAAAAATGACACAACTTGCCTGCCAGTCCGTCTGATTGTTACAAATTTAATAGTAATTTTAATTTATCTCATGTAAAGGTCCTTGGCAGTGGTACCTAATTTCCTAAGATAGCCTTGCTTTATTTGGTATGATTAAGATGTCATGCATATCAGAGTATCTGGAAATTCTTCCCAACTCCCTTGACATAATGATTAATCACATTTCCAAAATAACATAACAAAACAAACAACAGAAAATCATTTGTTACTTAGTTCCTTCAAATTTGTTTATTTAAGTTGTGGTTCCTTCATGTGCGAAACATTTTTATGTCTCTGGCACTCTTCCAGCCACAGATTTCATCTTAAACAACCTAAGTATTGAAATGCTTGTGCCCTTTGATTAATTTTTCCTACATAAATACTTTGATATAAAAGCTACATTGAGGCTGGGTGCAGTGGCTCACACCTCTAATCCCAGCTCTTTGGGAGGCGGAGGCCAGCAGATCACAGGGTCAGGAGATCAAGACCATCCTGGCCAACATGGTGAAACCCCATCTCTTCAAACATATAAAGAATTAGCCAGTGGAGGCCAGGCGTTGCTTCATGCCTGTTATCCCACACTTTGGGAGGCTGCAGCAGGCAGATCAAGGAAGGTCAGGAGTTCGAGATGAGACCAGTCTGCCCAACCTGGCAAAACCTGTGTCTATTAAAACTATAAAAAATTAGCCAGGTGTGGTGGCAGGCGCCTGTAATCCCAGCTACTCAGGAGGCTGAGGAAGGAGAATTGCTTGAACCCAGGAGGCGGAGGTTGCAGTGAGCTGAGATCATGCCACTGCACTCCAGCCTGGGTGACAAGAGTGAAAATTTACCTGAAAAAGAAAAAAAAGAAAGAAAGAAAGAAACCTTGTCTATACCAAAAATACAAAAATTAAACCCTGAAGGTCACGTCCGAATGAGAAAGACATTGTTTGGCTCAAATTGTCTGACACTAAGGAATAGTGCAAACTGGCCAAGTGAGGTGACTCACACCTATAATCCCAGCACTTTGGGAGGCCAAGGCAGGTGGATCACCTGAGGTCAGGAGTTCAAGACCTGCCTGACCAACATGGTGAAACTCCGTCTCTACTAAAAAAAAAAGTACAAGAAAATTAGGCGGGCGTGGTGGCGCATGCCTGTAAATCCCAGCTACTCAGGAGGCTGAGGCAGGATAATTGCTTGAATCCAGGTGGCAGAGGTTGTGGTGGGTAGAGATCATGCCACTACACCTTAGCCTGGGCAACAAGAGTGAAAATCTGTCTCAAAAAAATATATAGTGAAGAGTTAGGGCAGATTTATTTTCAGAGAAGCAGGGAATCTGGAATTTTGGGTGAAATGTCCCAATTTCCAGAAGCTGAAAATGCTCTCAAAGGTAAAATTCAAGTTAGCCTATATCAAGCTTCTCCTTGTTCTATGTGTGAATAGCTAGTCTGTATCTTCACCTATGTATATTTAAAAATCAACCTTAAGAAAGCCCTTGGCCACAATAATCCTTCCACATGGTAGCAAGAGCCCAGCCTCTGAGACTGTGCTTCCTTCCGGCCTCCCACTGGAATGCCTTCCCCCTAATCTCCAAGGTATCAAACCGGTCAGGGGCAGCAGAGACAACCCTACTTCTGGGAGTCCCCCCCAACCCCTTGAAGTCACAGGCATCTCTGATGTCCCTGCCCTTCATCCACATCACTGAACAATTAAGTGCACACATCTCTGTACTTCTATTTAAACCATTCCATATGTGTTTACAATTAACGACTTCATGAATGACTGCGGTATGGATGGAGCAGAAAGGAATGCTGAGGGAGGACTCCGGTTAGAATGAGCTGCTCTTCCAGGACTAGGAATGAACTTTCCCCAGTACCAACCAGGCAGCCTCCAGGGCAAGAAAAGGTAAGGGGATCCATCCTGTTGACAGCCAAGATGGAATTACAGGTAATTCTCACCTCTTTTTCAACTCTCAGTTGGAAACCCCCAGCCACAAGGTGAAGCACAGTCCACTCCAGAGCCCCACAGTTGGGGCCGGGGATGTCACAGAAATCACTAGGGCAGTCAGTTCCCATCCAGGGGGAGCCCAGACTGACCCAGCACCCTCAAGCTTTGCTCCAAACTCAGGCCAGGGAGTGAAGCCCTTGTCCCCAAGCCACAGAGTGAGGGTTTGTCTCTAACCCTGTAGGCTCCAGTGAAAGGAAAATGGCCTACAGGTGCCCACAGGAGAGCACCTGAGTTCTGACACAGCTCTACGGCTCCCAGCCTTCATTCCCATGAGTAACACAGGGACACACAGAGGGGCATGCTGACTGCCTATAGGGCACCCATGGAACACAGATGCACCCTGCAGATCCTGAAACCGGTCAGGTAATGAGGTGCAGAGGTGTGGGGAAGACCTGGAGGGAGGCCTTACTGGGTGCCAACCAGCCTAACCAGCCGGGGTCACAGACCAGAAGTGCTTCTGACATTAACCAGACACAGGGAAGGTGTGTAGGATGGGTAGTAGAAGTGACTGCAGAGGCCTCTGGGGATTGTAGTTTTGGAGCTAGAGAGGTGGGAAAGCAGTTGGTTTTGCCCACACAGGGTGCCTCTGACATCTGCACAGCACACACAACCAAGTTTAGGAGCCTACTGTTAAGATGCCCAAGTGACATTGACAAGTTTCGCTGGGAGCCAATGAGGTCTGCTGACCACAAGAGCATCACAGTACTGCTGAAGGATTCTGGAAAATGTGGTCCGGGTTGGCCGGTATGCACTGACCTTCCCCTGAAGGTGACCTGAGCTCACCACGCAAGTCTCCTCCCTGGTGTGCCCTTCCCCGAGCAGATGCCAGATTGGGACAGAAGCAGCTCAGGGAGAGGCGATGCTTTGCCAGGACTCCTGGTTTGCAGGTGACACTGGCCCTGTGCTGCCTACAGTAGGAGGGTGTACCAGGACAGGGAACCCCAAGGCTGTTTTCAGGAAGAGCAAGATTGGCTTGCAGCAAACTCCCGGAATGGAGATGGGGAGAGTCTTGTAGCATTTCCCCGGCATTTTAGGGGATGGAGCCTGGACCTGAGTGAACAGCAAAAGGCCGCCTGGTGGTAGTGGTGGTGAGGATGGGAGACTTGAGCCAGAAATTCCTGAGGATTTTTTTTTTTTTTTTTTTTTTTTTTTTTTTTGACAGAGTCTCGCTCTGTCACCCAGACTGGAGTGCAATGGTGTGATCTCGGCTCATTGCAACCTCTGCCTCCCAGGTTCAAGAGATTCTCCTGCCTCAGCCTCCCAAGTGGCTGGGATTACAGGTGCCTGCCACCATGCCCAGCTAATGTTTTTATATATTTTTTTAGTAGCAATGGCGTTTTGCCATGCTGCCCAGCCTGGTCTTGAATACTCGACCTGAAGTGATCCACCTGCCTCGGCCTCCCAATGTGCTGGGATTACAGGCATGAGCCCCCAGGCCGATCTCATTTTTATCTTTTCTCTTACAGGTTTTTATTTTGTCTTTTTTTTTTTTATCTTACAGGTGCGGCTTGGAGGAAACTTCTGGAGGGTGGGGTGGTGCTGAAGAGGAGGCAACATTGTAACAGTTTTGTTCAACATGGGTGTTTTCTTTATGCATCAATTTGTATTTTTAAAGATATTATATTAAAATTTTGTTTATCTTGATTACTGTGTTTTTTTGGTGCCCCATAATTTCTCTATCCATAGTCCTGAGCCTTGATACAAAGTGAGGACCTGGCCTCTGGACATCAAGCAGCCAGAAATTCCCTTAGGAGCTTTCTCTGAATTGTTGAATTGTGAGTGATTATTTTCCTTTCCTGACTTCCCTAATATCCACAATTTCCTCGTAATCATCCTCCAAAGCCACACCCACAAGGAACCTCTGAGACCTATCATGAAGCAGATATTCAAAAATTATTTGTAAATCTTCACACACCACCCCTGCCACAATGTCTTCCAACATCACTTTGCCTGGAGAATTAAAAAACAAGGTTTGCATGTTGAGTATCAGCCTCTCCCATTGGGTGGGTGTTTAGGAAGGAGGATCAGCCAAGAGTCTTATTCTAGCCCAGGTAAATGACCTTGCCAAAGATTTGATATCCACAAATGTGGAATCCTTGTAACAGAACTCAGTGGGAACCAAAGTCAGGCATGGGGCTGGGCTTTAAGGAGCACAAATGAAAAGGAAGGACTAGAAAACTTCAGAAAGGTACTGGTGGGGGATGGCGGGGTTGGGGGAATGGGGGACAGTGAGGATGTGGGATCCTGAGATAATCCGAATCCCTATGTGTAGATGTATGTATACAAAGGCTGTAAAGAGAGACCCAGGCTGATGGGGTATCTGTAATCAAACATAATGTGGCAGCAGGTCAAGTGATAAGGGGACTCTGGAAAAACAGAACAAGCAGCAAAATGAGCAGTATCAAACTCCACAGAACTTAACCAACACCAAGACACTAAGAAAGGTATTCCAAGAAGGATCCAGGTGCCTGTGCAAAGACCAAGCAGTGAGCAGACGTGTGTGTTAGTGATTCCATTAGCATGAACTGAACATCATCTAATACAGCATCTCACAGTTCTGTGTGCATCAGACTCATCTGGGGGACTTGTTAAATACAGATTGTTGGGTCTCACTCCTAGAGTTTCTGGTTCAGTGTTTTGCGGTGCAGCCTGTGAGTCTGTATTTCCAGCATGTTTTTCAGGTACTGCTAATACTGTTGGTCCAAGGACTTTGCTATGATCTAATTTAATACTAGGTTTGGGGAGGTACTAAAGAGCAAAGAAACAACAGAGGAAGGGACCTGAAGCCTGTAGGGGCTTCTCTGTAAACTCAAACATAAAAGGCTTCAAGGCACTCAAAGAGCATTTACAGCATCATGTCTACAAATACAAGATACCACGCAGGGAGTGCTCCATCAAGTAGAGAGATGAGCCCACTGAGTGTCCCTGTCTCAGTCTGTTTGTGTTGCTATAACAGAATACCACAGACTGGGTGATTTATAAGCAAGAGTTCACTTGGTTTACCGTTCTGGACACTGGAAAAGTGAGGGGCCTGCATCTGGTGAAGGTCTTGCTGTGCCGTCCTATGGTGGAAGGTGGAAGGGCAAGAGAGTGACCACATGTGAGAGGAGGGAGGGGGAAAGGGAGAAAGGGAAGGAAGCCATCCTCATTCTTTTATCAGGAACCCACTCCCAAGACAACTAACCCCCTCCGCCTTCATCCATTCCTGAGGGCAGAGCCTTTATGACCTAATCGCCTCTTCATGGTTCCACTGGGCAGCACTATTGCATTACAGGTTGAGTTTCCAGCACATGAACTTCGGGGAACACCTTCAAACAGCAGCAGTCCTCATGCAAGCCTTCCAGAAAACCTGCGTGCCTGGCACTCTGGAATCCCTCTTTCCCACCCCTTCTCACTGCAACTCTAACATCATGATCCCTCATCATTTTCCATTCAAGCACAGGAAAGAACATAATCACTACACCCATTTTTTATGAACCATTCCTAAATTAAAATAATTCTATCACTCAAATAGAAATTTGCAAAAATAAATTTTCATTTTTGAAATGAGTGAATATGAATTTGAATTTTTTTCTTTTTTTTTTTTTGAGAAGGAGTTTTGCCCTGTGCCCCAGGCTGGAGCGAAGTCATGAGATCTTGGCTCACTGCAACCTCTGCTCCCTGGGTTGAAGCAGTTCTCCTGCCTCAGCCTACCGAGTGACTGGGATTATCAGCACCCGCCAACATGCCCAGCTAAGTTTTTTTTTTTTTTTTTTTTTTTTTTTTGAGCTGGAGTTTCACTACTGTTGCCCAGGCTAGAGTACAATGGCGTGATGTTGGCTCACTGCAAACTCCGCCTCGCAGTTTCAATCGATTCTCCTGCCTCAGCATACCAAGTAGCTGGGATTACAGGCATGCACCACCACACCCGACTAATTTTGAATTTTTAGTAGAGACGGGGTGTGGCCATGTTGGCCAGGCTGGTCTCGAACCCTTGACCTCAGGTGATCCGCCCATCTCGGCTTCCCAAAGTGCTGGATTACAGGTATGAGCCTCTGCACCAGGTCCTGAATATGAAATTCTATATTAGTTTAATGGAAACTCTAAAATATATAGAAAGTAAAAATAATTACCAAAACTGTTCAATGATGCAAAGCAACACATACAGTGAGATCTTACATCCTAAAACTTATAGACCTAAATATGTTATTTTAAAAGTCAAGCAGAAACATAAGGGGCTGTATATACACCTTTCAAAATAAGCTTTCTGGCCGGGAGCAGTGGCTCACGCTGTAATCCCAGCACTTTAGGAAGCCGAGGTGGGGGGATAACCTGAGGTCAGGAGTTCAGGACCAGCCTGGCCAACATGGTGAAACCTCGTTTCTACTAAAAATACAAAAATTAGCTGGGCATGATGGTGGGCACCTGTAATCCCAACCTCTCAAGAGGCTGAGGCAGGGAGAACTGCTTGAACCCGGGAGGCGGAGGTTTTAGGGAACTGAAACATGCCATTGTACTCCAGTCTGGGCGACAGAGCAAGACTCCATCTCAAGAAAAATAATAATAATAAAAAATAAAATAAAATAAGCTTTCTAGGTTCGGCGCAGTGGAAGGTGGAAGGGCAAGAGAGTCACTACGTGTGAGAGGAGGGAGGGGGAAAGGGAGAAAGGGAAGGAAGCCTTTCTTTGGGAGGCTGAGGCAGGCAGATCACTTGAGGTCAGGAGTTTGAGACCAGCCTAGCCAAAATGGCAAAACTCTGTCTCTACTAAAAAGACAAAAATTAGCCAGACTTGGTGGTGCACATCTGTAATCCCAGCTACTTGGGAGGCTGAGGCCGGAGAATCGCTTGAACCTGGAAGCCAGAGGTTGTAGTGAGCCGAGATTGCACCACTGCACTGCAGCCTGGGTGACAGAGTGAGACTCCATTTCAAAAAAACAAACAAACAAATAAAAAAACCACTTTTTGCAGGGGTGTGGGGCAGACAGGAATCGAGGCAGAGAGAGCAGTGGGGATGTACATAAAATCACCCTCCAGAGCTGTGCTGTCCAATAAGACTGCTGAGCACTTGAAAGATGGCTAGTCCAACCTGAGAAATGCTGTAAGTGGAAAACACATTTTAAAAAAAATTCTGAATACTTGGAATAAAAGAAAGAATGGGCCGGTGTGGTGGCTCACACCTGTAATCGTAGCACTTTGGAACTCCAAGGCAGGAGGACTGCATGATCCTGGAGTTTGAGACCAGTCTGGACAACATAGCAAGACCTCATCTCTTCAGGGAAAAAAAAAAATAGGCCAAGTGCAGTGGCTCACACCAGTAATCCCAGTACTTTGGGAGGCCAAGGTGGGTGGATCACTTGAGCTCTTGAGTTCCAGACCAGCCTGTACAACATGCCAAAACCCTGTCTTAACAAAAACATACAAAAATTAGTCAGGTGTGGTGCCACTTGTTTGCAGTCCCAGCTACTTGGGAGGCTGAGGTGGGAGGATCATTTGAGCCCTGAAGGTTGAGGCTGCAGTGAGCTGAGATTATGCCACTGCACTCCAGTCTGGGTGACAGAGCGAGACCCTATCTTCCAAAAAAAAAAAAAAAAAAAATTAGCTGGGCATGGTGGTGGTCAGGACTAGTCTGACCAACATGGAGAAACCCTGTTTCTACTAAAAATACAAAAGTAGCCAGGTGTGGTGGCACATGATTGTAATCCCACCTACTCGTGAGGCTGAGGCAGGAGAATCCTTTGAATCCAGGAGGTGGAGGTTGCAGTGAGCTGAGATCATGCCACAGCACTCCAGCCTGGCAACAGAGCGAGACTCGGTGTCAAAAAAAAAAAAAAAAAAAAAAAAAAATATATATATATATATATATATATATATATATATATATATATATATATATAAAATTTTGGAGGGAAGTTTCAAAATCAATCAGTAAGCACCCCCCCCCAGGTTTATCCTTATGTAAAGTGACCCCACTGCACATGCAGGATTAAATAAACCTTGAAAATATTATGCTAAGTGGAAGAAGCCAGTCACAAAATACCACATATGTAATTCCATTTAAATAAAATGTCCAAAATACGACAATACATAGAGACAGAAAGTAGATTAGTGGTGGCTCAGGGTTAGGGGAGTTGGGGGGAAATGGAGGGTTACGGGGTTTACTTTGGGGTCATGAAAATGATCTAAAATTTATTGTGGTGATGTTTGCACAACAGTGCAAATATACTGAAAACTGTTGAATTTTGCAGTTTAAATGGGTGGTTTCTGTGGTATGTTATTAATATTTCTCAATAAAACTTCAAAGAAATATATAGTGCCTGTGTGTCTTTTAATGTATTATTCCTCCAGAGTTCAGTCCACAGTTTTACACTTGATGAAGAAATTAAGAGTTTATTTCTTCTTCTTTTTTTCTTTTTTGAGACCGAGTCTCCCTCTGTTGCCCAGACTGGAGTGCATTGGCATGATCTCGGCTCACTGCAACCTCCAAGCTAATTTTTGTATTTGTAGTAGAGACAGTGTTTCACCATGTTGGCTAGGCTGGTCTCGAACTTCTGATCTCAAGTGACTCCCCCACTTTGGCCTCCCAAAGTGCTGGGATTGCAGGCGTGAGCCACCGTGGCCTGCCCAAGATTTAGTTTCCGTTGTTTCAGATGCCCTAGGATCATTTTATTCTACCTTAATTTCTGACGCATCATCTCAGTGGAAATTTTACATTAGGTCCCAAAGTATTTTACTCTTTTTAAGTTTTTATCAGCTGGGTACAGTGGCTCACACCTGTAATCTCAACACTTTGGGAGGCCAACGTGGGAGTATCAGTTGAGCCCAGGAGTTCAAGACCAGTCTCTGTAACATAGTCACACCCACATATCTACAAAATAATTTTTTTTAAGTAGGTGGCATATTGGTGCATGTCCGTGGTCTCAGCTACTACACAGGCTGAGGTAGAAGGATCACTTGAGCCCAGGAGGTGGAGGCCATGGTGGCCATGATTATACCACTGCACTCCAGCCTGGGTGACAGAGCAATACCCTGTCTAAAAAAGTTTTTTATAATTAGAATTTTTTTTTTAGAAAACAAAGTATACACTTAGTGACTTGATACAAATGAATGACTTTCATAATCTAAAGAAACCAAAATAAATAAATAAATAAATAAAAACCCACAGCCATTTTTCTTATATGAGTCTCTGGTGTCTCGAAGTTGTAAGAATTATGAATTATGATTAATAACAAATACGCATGACAAGGATTCAATAAGGGATAGGCATTAATAAATTGCAATGCACACTTACTGGAGTAAGGCCTTTAAAGATGTACAAGAAAAAGAAAGAAAGAGAAAAGGCATTGAAAAACTGCATTGCCTACCAAAACGCTAAAGTTTACATAAGTCCATTAATCAGCACACACACACACAAACACACATGCAATGGGTGTGTAAAATGGTCAACACAGTCTCCCATGAATGTATCCTCTTATTAATAGGTCTGTGGGGGTAAGAGATGAGGTTCTATAGATCCTGGTATCAGGGATGGGGAATCTGTGAGGTCCCTGGGTTGAGAGATGTGGGTCTGTAGATTAGGGGTGGGTGGTCTTTGGGATAGTGATGAGGTCCATGGAGTCAATGATTGTGGGTATGTAGGGTCAGTGATGAGGGAATCTGGTGTCAGTGATGGGATGTGTGTGGAATCAATGAGAGAGTGTGGAATCAATCTGTCAAAACCAGACTTGTGGTGTCATCTCTCAGGCTGACGCATCCTGATCTGTGTGTCAGTGGTGGAAATTCTATGTGGTCAGAGTGTGGCTGGCAGGTTCCTGCCACTGGGTATTCCGGGTCTGGCCAAGTGCACAGATTCCCTTACCTGGTCCTGGCTGGAGAGGCCCTTCTCAAGGACTCCTCACGTGAAAGGTGGGTTGGTGGCAGTTTTTTGTTTTTTTTTTTTTAAGGGATAGTTGGCTTTTTCTTTTGGGGTTCTTTTTACATTTGGAGACCACAGACACATGCAGCTTTTAGGAAGAAATTTTTGTCTGGGTGTTCGCTAGGTCCTTTGGGTCAAGCTGTCTAATGGGAGCGAAGCTGACCATTCCCTCAGTGCAGTTCACATCTAGAGGGTCACTTTAAGGTGTCCACACAGTGGCGTGCAAGTGACTTGTGGCTTTGGGTGGGAAGAAACAACTAAGAAAGTCCCAGGAGCGCTCCTCGGGCTGGATTTGTCACAGCTGGAAGAAAAGCCTCCCTAACCCATCAGGCGCCAATGGGAGATGCCTCTGGGCTGTGAGAGGCTGGCAGAGATGGGACCTGCAGACCCAGAGAGTTCGGGCACAGAAGCCTGTTACTGCCAGATGTTGAGACGTTGTCGTGGGAACAAGGGCCTTTCGGGTCAGATCAGAGCCTTTCTCAGACAATTCTTTCGGTAACTGGGGAGCTCCTGTGCAGCACACACCCCTGTGAAGGCCTAGTGCTGTCTCCTGCAGAGTCTTCTTTGGTCTGAGAGCCACTTGTTTCTTACATCCCTGCACTAATCTCGCCATCTGCTCCTATGTAGCCCAGGCATTTGTCCTATGCTGATCCTCTCTTTCCTGATAGGTGGGCTGTCTCTCCAGCTTCTGTGAGGACAGTTCAAATTATGGGGGAGAGGGCAGGTGCAGGGCAGCAGTGCCAAGGGGAGTGTGGGTGAGTTGGGGGAGCAGGGGCTCATTTTTCTTTGTAGCTCAGATTCCTAAGCCTGTGACTTTGAGAATCGGTGTCTTCCTTGCAATATTTCAATCTGAGGCTCTTGGGGAGAGGGCAGAGGTGGAGCTGGATGGAAGTGTGGTAGGGAGAGGGGTGGGTGTAGGAACACGGAGAATGTATCAGGTGGTGTCTTTATTCCTGGCACCTTACTTTACCTGCTGGAGTTTCCTAGTCTGCTCCTTGACCCTGAAGGGGTCTGAGGGGGGATGTTGGTTGCCAGTATGGGTGATTTTGCCTCACTGCAACCTCCGCCTCCCAGGTTCAAGAGAGTCTCCTGCCTCAGCCTCTCTAGTAGCTGGGACTACAGGTGTCCGCCACCACACCTGACTAAATTTTTTATATTTAGTAGAGATGGGTTTTCACCATGTTAGCCAGGATGGTGTCGATCTCCTGACCTCGTGATCCACCTGCCTTGGCCTCCCAAAGTGCTGGGATTACAGGCATGAGCCATCGCACCCAGCCCAGAATCTACAGTTTAACAAGATCTGAGGATGATCCTTATGTGTGTAAAAGTTTGATAAGCACTGCTCTATCTAGCCCACTGGTTCCCAGCCCAGGCCTGCACATTAGAATCCCCTGGAGAGGCTTTTCAAAAGTACTTGTGCCCAGGTCCCACTGTAATGCACTTGATTTAGGAATGAGCCAGGGCGTGGGTTTAGTTTCAGAGCTCTCCAGGTGATTGTAATGTGCAACCAGGGCTGAGAACCACCGCTATGGGTATCACCCTCAGTTAGGAGAAGAGTTCCCCATCAGGGCACTGTTTTGAACATTCTGTCATGAAAATTTGAAAGAGCAGCCAAAAGCTGCAAAGCCATAACTACCTGCTGAGAACAGAACTGGAGCAGGTGCAGGCAGATTACTCTCTTTCATGCTTCTCCCCTCTCACCTCACAAATGTCTCTTCCTTTTGCTTGCCTTTGACCTCCCATTCTTTTAGTTTCTTTTTTGCTCTCCCTTAATGATATATAATATTAGTTAATTTAAACATTGGTTATAATTATATAACTATGTAGCTAATTATATAACTATATGTTAATTATATAGTAGTTAATATAAAACACTTTCCACAGGAGCCTATCATTTTAGTATGTAAAACACTGAAATGTATATAGACGACCCTTGAACAACATGTCCACTTCTAGGCAGATTTTCTTCTGCCTCTGCCACCCCGAGACAGCAAGGCCAACCCCTCCTCTTCCTCCTCCTCCTCAGCCTACTCAAGGTGAACATGATGATGCAGGCCTGCAGTTATGATGATCCACTTACACTTGATGAACAGTAAATATCTTTTCTCTTCCTTATGATTTTCTTAATAACATTTCATTTTCTCTAGCTTACTTTATTGTAATTATATGGTGTATAATACATATAACATACATCATATGTGTTCATCAACTGTTTCTGGTTTCAGGCTTCAGGTCAACAGTAGTTAAGTTTTGGGAGAGTCAAAGATTAAACCTGAATTTTCAACTGCATGGGAGTAGGTGTCCCTAAACCACATGTTGTTCAAAGGTCAACTGTATTTAGTTTTAACATATGAAATCTTATTAGATAATATGAACAGGAGATAGCTTAAAAGCCCTTGTATTCTGAAAGCTACATGGCTTTGATGTGCCATTTTAATAACAGGTAAATTGAATGTTTTGGACTTCTGTCTGTAAAACAAAACCAATGCAACTACTAGTTGAGATGCTTTGTATTTGCATATGGCCCTTGACAGACACCCCCAACCCCTAATCCCCAGACACACTCCTCAGAATTTGACCCTAATCGAAGTTTTCACCCTATTTTAGGGCACATGTTTATGCAGTGTGTACTATGAGAGCGCACTTAGTGCAGTTAGATTATGCAGTCTTCTGGGACAGTTTGGCCATTCCAAGGGGCTTTGCCATACAATAAAAACCATTAGCACTGAACTTCAAGGACATTAGGCGAGGTGAAAGAAGCCAGACACAAAAGACTACCGATTGTATGATTCCATTTGTATAAAATGCCCAGAAAAGGCATATCTATAGAGACAGAAGGTAAATTAGCGGTTACCTGGGGTGGGAGAGAGAAATAACTGCAAATGGACACTGCGGGGATTTGGTGGGGGAAGGGGATAGAAATGTTTTAAAATTAGATTATTCCTATTGTGGCACAATTCTATAAATAGATTCAAAAACTGTCCAATTGTACTGGTAAAACAGATGCATTCATTGATATGTAAATTATATCTCAATAAAGCTACTTAAAAATAGCAAATAACCAAAAAATTAGCACTAAATATTTCTCCACCTCAAAATAAGCTCTTTCACCCTCATCCTTTTCCAGTAATATCCGGTGAAGAGGAAGGAGCAAAATGGTTTTAACGCAGACTCACTTATTTAAGAAAAGTATATATTCCCATTGCCGGTGGTTCGTTACCATTTTTATTTGCTTTCGAGTATTCTGAGGTCTGGCAAGGCAAGGAAAGGAGGGAGGGGGGAAAAAGGAGGAAAATTTGAAAAGAAATAAAAGCTATCGGACTTTTTTTGTTTGTTTGTTTTTGAGACGGAGTTTCGCTCTTGAATCTGGGAGGCGGACATTTTTAAAACAGCTGCCTGGGGAAGCGGCCGGACGCAGGGGAAGGCGGCTCTGCTGGAAAGCGTTAACCCCACGGGCGCAGACATCTGGCGGGAGCGAGGGCTTTGGCAGAGCCCGGGCCGCCCTTACTAGTCTGTACAGGGGAGCTGTCCCACCTGCTGATTTATCATTCCCTAATGTCACGGGGATGGGATGTTGAAATTGTGGCTAGAATGTGAAATACGAAAACCACGAAGACTATGGTTTAGCGTCTGGGGAAGATCAGCTTTAACCTGCAGAACATCTTGTAAACGGGAGGCATCCTTGGCCCTCGCCTGTAGGTTTTTTACTCCAACACTCAAGCTGGGGATCTGGGCGGGCAGAACGTTCTTGGGTTAGAGCAGACAGAGGCAAGAGTGGAATTAATAAAAGCAAAACCACTTCTGTGCTGCTATGGGGATAGTGCGGGCGAGTGCCGGGAGGACCAAAGTAAATTTTAATTAAACAGAGACCTGATGTTGAAGGATAAATAAAACAACGTGGGGTGTAAACAGCTTAAATCAGGGATTCAAATGACACCTGCGAGTGACTAGACACGAGGTGGATCCTGATAATTTGTAGTCTCGGAGAAGATGCAGATGAGTAGGATAATACCCACAAATTTTGCTCCTTAAAAGAAATAATAGCTTGAATTTTAAGGAGGTACGAAATAAGAGAACTAAGTGGGAGAATGATTTTAACAGTTATCTGTGGAGGAAAAGGTAAGTTAGCAAAGGAAACACAAAACTACATGTGTGTAAATCTTGCATCAAAAAAAGTAAAAGATCAATGCTTTGTGTGATTTCTTTCTTTCCTCCTAGGATTTACATAGTGTGTTGAAGTTTTTCCTTTTCTTTTTCTTATTTTTTTTTATATTTCCACCGTTCAGCATGCCCCTATTTACAGGGAAAAATGCAGTTTCCACATTGTTTGTTGGGTTATCAAAATAAGCGTTGACCACCGTTCCCTCAATGCTTACGGTTTGTTTTAATTACTTCCTGTCATACCAAATGCATCTACCATATGGATTTTAAGAATTGGCCTCAAGATATGGGCATGCTGTGTTGAAAAATAGGACAACTTGACTACTGAATCTTCAGGTTCATTCATTTGTTCATTTATTCATCCAGAAAAACGACCGCCCCAGGCACTGTACAGAAATGAACAAGTCTGCCTGCCTTCACATAGCACGTTATCTGCTCAAAGGGATGATACAAAAAGTAAGTGTGTGTGTGTGTGTGTGTGTGTGTGTGTGTGTGTGTGTGTAGCTGGTACCCAGCTAGAGTACTGAGTCCATTTTGCAACAATAGGCGGAAATATATATAAAGGAGTTCTTTTTCTGTCCAGCAATATCGGGCAGTGGAACTTTGCCAGAAGTCAGTAGTTCAGGTAACTGAGGATAATCATTCTTAAGAACCAATTAAAAAATTGTAAAAGAATGTTTGCTGGGAATCACTCTAAAATATAGCACTTACTCCTTTGCCTTCCTTTCGTTTGGTCATGATGACCTTTGATTACAGTTGCTTTAATACAGGGAGTCAGGGGCCTGGGAGGTTTTTGTTTACTTATGTGTTTATTGTATGTCACAGTTTCATCCTTATTGCTGTGTGATTTGGGGCCATTAACCTCGCTAGTTGTGCTTCTTCATCTGTAAAAGGAGGGGATGGACCTCACTAGAAGTTCTTTAAAGGCCTGTTCTAGTTTTGATGTTTGTTGCTTACGGTGTGCCATCAGTAAAATCCCAGTGCCTTTACACCATGGACGGTAGCACGCCCCTTTGGAAAACGCCCTTAGTACATGAGGACTTGGGACCCTTGTTAGGATCAAGGCTGTGCTTGTTAGAATTGTGTCCAAGGTACCTGTATACATGTTCTGAGGGAGGCTGCGTGAAGCTCTTGGAGGTTTCCAGGTCGTGAACTTGTCAGCCTCTGTGAACTTGTCAGGATGCTCACAGGCTTCTTTTTGTTTTATTTCTCTCTCACTCCTAATTATCTATTTGGCTTGTTTCTGCTTTCAGTCATAGTCTGGAAAATTGAGGGCACTTTAAACCTTATCTCTAGATAAATGGAGTATAACTACACATATACACCTTCCAATTGTGCTATTCTGTGGCAGAGGGAAATTTTTCCTGCTGTGCATCTCTAAATTTCCAGAACAATGGCACAAAATACATTCCACTTTTCTGTGCATCAATTTAAGTTAGCTTCTTCTCTGAAACTGCTATCAAGGAATTCAGCAAACATTTAGTAAGTAGGCACCTTCTCTGCTCCAGCCCTGGGAGAGTTGCTGAAAATAGAGAGATGAAAAGCCTGATCCCTAACAGGGTGAAGTTCCCTGGTATGTGCAGCTCACTGGCATAATGTCATGACACAGCCCTGCATGGCCCACTGGTCTCACCACACTCTCTCATGGGTTTGTCATTCAGATGCATTTGTATGTTTTGCTCCAGATAAAGACCTAAAAAGTGCAAGTGAAATCCCACTGTTCTGTTAAAATAGAAAACATGTTTGATGTTGCCTATATTTATGCCTTCTCCACATATTTGATAATTAAAGGGTTATTTTCTATCATAACAATATGATGTAATACATGATTATTCTGGAAATCTTAGAAAATACAGAAAACTTGGAAAAAAGGAATAAAAATCTGCATGAGTTGCTCCACTTAGAGGCAACTACTGGCAACACTCTGGCCTATTTCCTTCAGGTCTATATTCTTACTTACCAACACTTTGCCAGGCACTGTGCTAGTGACACTGCAATGAATGACTGCATCCTCCCCTCAGAGCTCACAGCTTAGAGACCTTGTGTTAAGTGTGATGACCTGGAAGTACAAAAACTAAGTAGGAGAGGCTTGACCTCGGGGCACTTCCATGGACTCTGGGTTTAGGAAAGGGTTTCCAGAGGGAGAGATATTTAAGTTGAGACCTAAAGAATCAAGGGAAGTGGTCCAGGAGATGGGAAGGGTGGCAATGGGGGGAAGGTGTGAGTGAAACATGGCACTGGGATGACTGGAGGGCAGAGGGCTGAGGCCTCCAGGAGGAGGAGAGATAAGAGATGGTGCTGCAGAGGTAAGCCAGGCCCCAGGCAGGCAGCTTATCAGCCCAGTTATTAATATTCTGTAGCAACAACTTTGGGTCCTGAGTCTTACTGGTTGTATTTCATTTTAGATTCTGCACTAAATACCATAGCATAATCTTGTTTTATATTAATATAAATTACTTTAATGGATATATAATATTCCCCCAATGGATGAGGCATCATTGACTTAACTGTGCCCCTTTTGTTGAAGATGAATCTAACAAGAATTTAAAACAGAAAAGAGACTTTTTTTTCTTCATATTCCACTCCCCTTGTAGTTCTCCAGTCTCCAGATAATGGTAAAACTGGAACATTCTAAGCAAGGTAGATATATTCATGCTTTTTTACCCCAAATCAGAACTTGAACCATCAACCAGAATCCACTGCCTCAGGACTCCTGGCAGCAGCTGTTAAATTCCCTTCCAGAAGCAGAATCAACACAGCTTTCATTTCTTCCTCTAAGCAGCCTACTCCTGCATCCAAAGAAAGATCAATGCACAGAACCAGTTTCTAGGTAATGCCAAATCCCCTCTTCCTTCCTCCACTGATCTCCCCCTCCTCCCCCTACTCTGAAGAAACTCGGATCAGAATCAGTTGACAAAAATATCAACCTTTTATTACAGAAAACACTTTAGAAGGAAGAATCATCGCAGACAAAAATCGTGTATGACAAAACACACCCTTTCATCCCTCTTAACCCAGGAAAGTTACGAGCACTCATTCATACCTTCATTCATTGGTTTATTCAACAAGTACTTATTTGCTGTTAGGCCACCCTTTGAGTATAGAGTAAGGGCCAAAACCAACCTGGCTGCTGCCTTGCAGACCCTACAGCTGAGAAAAGAGTCTGACATCACCTGTTATCATTGGCCCCTGAAATTCCCTGCTGGAGACTCAGAGACACTTCCTCTTTCCAGACTTTGCCATGGTCTTTAGTAACTCTAGGCCTTCATCTGTTCATTGATTCATTGATTCATTTGCTCATATGTTCAGTTAGTATGTGTCATTGGTGGGCAGGACAATTTGGTTTTCACAGAAAAAAATTTGTTAAATAAGTCAGTACATCAACAAACAGTGGCTGGTGAAATAGGGAATGTGCTGGAACAGGGGAACAAATACCTAATCCATGGGGTCAAAAAAGACCTCCCTGAAGAGGAGTCATTTAAACTGAGATCTGAAGAATGTGTAGGCATCAGCCAGGTGAAAAGAATCAGAAGGATGTTTTGCCAGAAGAAGCAGGATGTATGAAATCCTGGGCGTGAAAGCCGCTGTGATGAAGCTCGAAAAATCAAAATGAGTGCAGCAAAACTTGAATAGAAAATGCCAAGGAAGAACAGTAACAACTGAGGCTTCAGAGGTGGGTGGGGCTAGGCCCTAGAGCCTTGTAAGCCATCCTGAGCAGTTTCAGAAGCTATTGAAGAACATTCAGTGCAGGGGATTGACATAGATTTGCATTTTAGAAAGATCATTCAGACTTGCAGTAGGGAATGTGCATTGGAAGAGGAGAAGGAAGAGGAGGACAAACAATGGAATAGGGAGACATGAGACATCTGGAAGCTGATATAATATTCTAGCCAAGCCAGGTGCGGTGGCTCATGCCTGTAATCACAGCACTTTGGGAGGCCTAGGTGGACGGATCACGAGGTCAGGAGTTCGAGAGTAGTCTGGCCAACATGACCAAACCCCGTCTCTACCAAAAATACAAAAATTAGCCGGGTGCAATGGCACACGCCTGTAGTCCCAGCACTCAGGAGGCTGAGGCAGGAGAATCGCTTGAACCCGGGAGGCGGAGGTTGCAGTGAGCCAAGACTGCGCCATTGCACTCCAGCCTAGGTGACAAAGCGAGACTCTGTCTAAAAAAAAAAAAAAAAAAAAAAAAAAAAAAAAATTCTAGCCAAGAGATAATGGAACCCTGGGAGATATGGATAAATTTTAGAGCTATGTAGTAGGAGACATACAGAAATTCAATGAATGATTAGATGTGGAGGGTTGGGGTCAGCCAGGAACATTTCTAGGTTTCTGGTTTAGGCAACTGGCTGAAGAGTGAGTCTCTTGCTACTGTGGTGTTCACTGTTTATTCCCAGAGAATGGGAACTATCTATTAAATGAATCAATGAATGAATGGAAGAATACAGACAATCATTTTAAAAGGAGATGAAATGATACGTTCCATTTTGGATGTGGTGGGCTTAAGGAATCTGTGGGATATCTCAGTGGAGAAATGTCCATGAGACCGTTGTATCTGCAGGTCTGAGCTCCAGAGAGAAGTTTTGGGCACAGGCTTTGCAGTGCTATGCCCTGTGTAGAGTGGGAATAACAGTCCCTTCTCTGCTTCAGATCACCATGAGAATCAAATGAGGGAAGACGACAGTGGTGCCCTGAAAATAGTCATATGTTGGAGGAAAGGGATTAGGTTTCGGACCAGCCAAACCTGATTTTAATCTGTACTTACCTCTTTATGAGCTGTGCATTCTTGGGTAAGTCAATTAACGTCTCTGAGCCTTGGGTTTTCATCCACAAAATGGAGTAGATATCACCTCTCTCCTAAGGTTACCATGAAGCTTAGGTTAACTAAGCTTCCTTCAAATCTGGTGCTATATAAAGCCTCAAAATGGTGTCATCACCATTATTGTTTGGCAATGTGTAGTAATGTCCTTAGTCCTGTCCTTTTTAATTATTTTGAGGAGTTGTAACTTTGGGTCTATCTACCCTCCACCCACTCAAAATGTCACACCTGTTTCATGAATCTTCTTACCTTTCTCCATCACATTGTAGCTCTACACTGTGCCTTCTTCCATAGGCCAACTAGACCAAAAATGGTAACATGTATGTGAGCTTCATATTGACATCCTCCAGGAGGAAGAGATTCAAAACTAAAGTTCTAAAGTCAAAAGAACTTGCTTCAAACACCCAACTTCACCACTTGTAGGTGGGTGACCTTGGGCACATCATTTAAACTCTCTAAAACTCGGTTTCCTTGTCTGTAAAATGAAAATAATAACAGTGCTTACCTCACAGCTCACAGGAAGAAACAGAGAAGGCTGTGAGAAAGTGGCTCACCAAGGAGTCTCAACTCACTGAGGGTGAATATTGTTTTATCTGTATTAGCCTGGTCTCATACTGCTAATAAAGACATACCTGAGACTAGGTAATTTATAAAGGAAAGAGGTTTAATTGACTCACAGTTCCACATGGCTGAGGAGGCCTCACAATCATAGTGGAAGGCAGAGGAGCAAAGTCACATCTTGAATGGCAGCAGGCAAGCAAGAGAGAGTATGTGCAGGGGAACTTCCCTTTATAAAACCATCAGATCATGTGAAACTTATTCACTATAACAGGAACAGCAGGAAAAGACCCGCCCTCATGATCCAATTACCTCCCACCGAGTCCCTCCCATGACACATGGGAATTATGGGAGCTACAGTTCGATATTTAGGTGGGGACACCACCAAAGCACATATCAGTATCTAAAACCTGCCACTAATTATGTTCCATCAAACCCCCTTTCCTGTTAGATAGTAGCACCCTTAATGATATTTCATTCTGGTTCTATAACTTCTTGGTCATTTTTTGTTTTCTCATTTTTATTGTTGTTTTTGTTGTTGTTTTAAGTAGCCTTATTTCAATCCTTTGGATTAATTCTTATTCAGTGAAAACCTACAGATTCTGAAAGCTGGCTGCCTGGATTGGAATCCCAGCTCTGCCACTTACTAACTGAGAGCTTTGGGCATGTTACTCAACCTCTGTGCCCCAGTTTCCTCATCTGTAAAATGGGGATAATGATAGTAGCTACCTCATAGGAACATTGCCGGGGTTAAATGAGTCAATATGATTAAGGTGCTTAGAAGAGGGCCAGGCACAGGAAGTAAGTGCTATGAAAGTTTTGCTCTTAGTATACCAAACTCGAAGTCCTCGTCCTCTTCACCAGGCAAGATTAGACCTGGGCTTTGTCTACTTACAGTTCTGGTGATCATTCCGTCATCCTTTCTTCTCCCTCAATATTACCAGAATGAGACCAGTATTGGGGCCTGAGGAAGAAGCAAAAGACAGTTGTTGTCCCATTTGACCCAGCAAGGAGACATTCTCTCCTGTCCCGCAGCAATGCACTATGCATGGGCTTGGTGCTGACCAGTGGTGCTTCCAATAGGCCCTCTAAGGAGAGCCGCCTCCTGTGTACCTCCCATAGCCATTGATGGTCCTTTTAGACTCTTGGCTTGTATCTTCCTGCCCCAGCTCACAGCATCCTGCTACATGCCTCAGATGTTCCACTCAGCGATGGTCACAGGCTCCCAAACTCACCTATCCTTGGTAGCAAACTATTAGGACCATCGGCATATGCAGAATCAATTTTATGTCCCAGCTGGGACTGAAACTCCAGGCCAAGGGACACGAAGATGGGTCTTGCCCTCTCTCTACCCACAGCCCTCACCAAGTAGCTCACCCCAGGGCTGTTCACCCACACCCTGGACACTGCGGCATCCAACTGAATTAGAGGGCTCACTGGTTCTTAAACAAGCCAGGAGCTTATAGAGCCCACATCCTGCCACCTCGACAAGGGTTTCCCAGAGGCCTGCCTCCCTTGGCTTGAAAAAGGGAAGCAGCTCCCTCGGCTCCCACAACAGGCCAGATTGGTCTTCCTCTAGGCCTTTCCTTATAGCCAGCATTGTGGGGTTGGGGCTGGTGGAGTGATGCCCACACATTCTGAAAAAGTAGTTCCCCCAGTAGCCCCAGGTCACAGTCCCCTGACGCTAGAAAGTAGGGTTCTTGACCAGGTGTGGTTGCTCATGCCTGTAATCCCGGGACTTTGGGAGGCTGAGGCGGGGGGATCACCTGAGGTCAGAAGTTCCAGACCAGCCTGGCCAACATGGTAAACCCCATCTCTACTAATAATATAAAAAGTAGCTGGGCATGGTGGTGACACATGCCTGTAATCCCAGCTACTTGGGAGGCTGAGGCAAGAGAATCACTTGAACCAGGAAGGCAGAGGTTGCAGTGAGCCAAGATTGTGCCATTGCACTCCAGCCTGCACGACAAGAGTGAAATTCCATCTCAAAAGGAATGAGAGAAGGAAAGAAAGAAAGAAAGAAAGAAAGAAAGAAAGAAAGAAAGAAAGAAAGAAAGAAAGAAAGAAAGAAAGAAAGAAAGAAAGAAAGAGAAAGAAAGAAAGAGGAGAAGAGAAGAGAAGAGAAGAGAAGAAAAGAAAAGAAAAGAAAAGAGAAAAGAAAAGAAAAGGAAAAGGAAGGGTCCTTGATCCCTTTCTTAGCTGCAGGCTTTGGTTACCAATTTATGTACATGACATGCAACACCATCCTGTGACATATAATTTTTTTTTTAAAAAGAATTTGCACATTGTTTTCAAAGCATATTTGAATGAGTAAATGAATGAAAACCAGTCATATTATAAACCCATATTATAAATATAATAATAAACTCATCAATTAAGTGACAACAATAATAAACTATAATATTGTAAATATGATCATTGTATAAATAATATTTAAAGGCCAGGTGTGTTGGCTCATGCCTGTAATCCCAGCACTTTAGGAGGCCAAAGTGGGCAGATCACAAGGTCAAGAGATGGAGACCATCCTGGCCAACATGGTAAAACCCTGTCTCTACTAAAAATACAAAAATTAACTGGGCATGGTGGCACACACCTATCAACCCAGCTACTTGGGAGGCTGAGGCTAGAGAATCGCTTGAACCTGGGGGGCGGAGGTTGCACTGTGCCAAGACTGTGTCACTGCACTCCAGCCAGTGCCACAGAGTGAGACTCCATCTCAAAAAAAGGAAAAAGGAAAAACAACATACAAATTGTGTGACTAATGAATATGAACATATTTCTTTCTTTTTATAAAATGTTTTGAATCTTGGTGTTTGATTATGAAATATTCTATTTATGTACGTAGTTCTTATACAAACTTGAATACAATTTTCATCAAAATGTTTCCGTTACTTCTGCCTTTTTTTCATCTTCCTTCTGCTTGTCCATGACTTCATGTTTTCCAGAGGAACTTACGAGTCCTCAGTAAATGACATCTTAAACATGTTTTTGGATTTTTCTGTCTATCGTCTGCATTATAATCCTGTTGAAAGTAAGATCCATGTTTGGTTTTTCTGATCAGTAGTTTGAGAACTCATGAGATGCTGTTAAATCTATGAATTTTTTGTGTGGAAATATTGACCAGTTCTTTTTTCTTTTCTTTTCTTTCTTTTTATTTTTTTCTTTGAGACATAGTCTCGTTCTGTCACCCAGGCTGGAGTGCAGTGGTGCAATCTGGGCTCACTACAACCTCCATCTCGTGGGTTCAAGTGATTCTCCTGCCTCAGTCTCTTAGGTAGCTGGGACTACAGGCATGAGCCACCACACCTGCTAATTTTTTGTATTTTTAGTTGAGACGGGGTTTCGCCATGTTGGCCAGGCTGGTCTCAAACTCTTGGCCCCAAAGTGCTGGGATTACAGGTGTGAGCCACCATGCCCAGCCATTCAATTATTATTTCATATGAACATCTTTAAGCATAAGAAGTGCTGAAAGAACAGTAAAACAATCTCTTATGTACCCATCATGTGGATTCAATAATTAATATTTTGCCATGCTTTTATATGTCTGTATCCATGCGTTTATTTTTTGTGCTGAGACATCATGATGTTTCACTCCTAAGAAATTAAATATGTATTTTCCACCAAAAAAAGGAGCTCCCGGTCAGGCGTAGTGTCTCATGCCTCTAATCCCAGAACCTTGTGAGGTGGAGGAGGGCAGATCACCAGATGTCAGGAGTTGGAGACAAGCCTGGCCAACATAGTGAAACCCCGTCTCTACTATACAAACATTAGTCAGGTGTGGTGGCGCATGCCTGTAATGCCAGCTACTTGGGAGGCTGAGGCAGGAGAATCACTTGAATCCAGGGGTCAAGGTTGCAGTGAGTTGAGATCGCAGCACTGCACTCCAGCTTGGGCAACAGAGCGAGACTCTGTCTCAAAAAGAAAAAAAAAAAAAAAGGGGGCCGGGCGCGGTGGCTCAAGCCTGTAATCCCAGCACTTTGGGAGGCCGAGATGGGCGGATTACGAGGTCAGGAGATCGAGACCATCCTGGCTAACACGGTGAAACCCCGTCTCTACTAAAAAAACACAAAAAATGAGCCCGGCGTGGTGGCGGGTGCCTGTAGTCCCAGCTACTCGGGAGGCTGAGGCAGGAGAATGGCGTGAACCCGGGAAGCGGAGCTTGCAGTGAGCTGAGATCCGGCCACTGCACTCTAGCCTGGGCGACAGAGCGAGACTCCGTCTCAAAAAAAAAAAAAAAAAAAAAAAAAAAAAGGTGCTCCCCGTATAACGAAATGCCATTATCACACCTTAGAAGATTAACCATATTGTACTAATATTATAGATGATCCAGTCTTTGTTCACGTTTTTCTAATTGTCCCCAGAATGCCTTTCATCATTTTTAAAATTCCAGGATATAATCAAGTTTCAAGCTTTGCATCTGGTTGCTATAAATTAAAAATCTAAACTTTTCTTTCTGGTCAGGTGTGGTGGCTCACACTTGTAATCTCAGCACTTTGAGAGGTCAAGGCGGGCAGAACATCAGAGGTCAGGAGTTCAAGACCACCCTGGCCAACATGGCAAAACCCCATCTCTACTAAAAATACAAAAATTGACTGGCCGGGGTGACATGCACCTGTAATCCCAGCTACTTGGGAGACTGAGGCAGGAGAATCACCTGATCCTGGGAGGTGGAGGTTGCAGTGAGCTGAAATGGTGCCACTGCATTCCAGCCTGGGGGACAGAGCAAGACTCCATCTCTGAAATAAAGAGAGCACATTCTGGGAGCCACTTCCAGGAAGATGTATAGATTCTAAAAATGTTAAAAGATAAGCACCAGGTATATCAGCTCACACCTGAAATCCCAGCATTTAGGTAGATGGGGAGGTAGGAGGATTGCTTGATTTGAGGTTGGGAGTTGGAGACTAGCCTGGGTCACATAATGAGACCCCCATCTATACGAAAAGTTTTTTAAAATAGTAGGGTGTGGTGGCCTATGCCTATGTTCCTAGCTACTCAGGAACCTGGGGTAGAAGTATCACTTTGAGCCCAGGAATTCAATGCTATACTGAGCTATGACTGTGCCACTGTGCTCCAACCTGGGCAACAGTGAGGCCCTGTCTCTTAAAAAGTAAATTTAAAAAATCATAGGAGGGGGTCAGGCTAAGCCAAAGAAGGACATGAAGGACATCGTATTTGATAAGTATCAGTGTCACTGAGGCTCAGCAGGATCTTCTTCTGGGCCTGTGAATTTGTTTAATTTCTACTTAGAAAGTTTTTCCTCCAGGCCACGTGTGGTGGCTCACACCTGTAATCCCAGCACTTTGGGAGGCCAAGGCGGGTGGATACCTGAGGTCAGGAGCTCGAGACCAGCCTGACCAACATGGTGAAATCCCATCTCTACTAAAAATACAAAAGTACCTGGGCGTGGTGGCATACGCCCGTAATCCCAACAACTCAGGAGAGTAGCTGAGACAGGAGAATCGCTTGAACCCGGTGGTGTGTGCCTGTAATCCCAGTTACTTGAGAGAGTAGCTGAGGCAGGAGAATCACTTGAACCCAGGAGGTGGAGGTTGCGATGAGCCAAGATGGTGCTATTGTACTACAGCCTGGGCAACAAGAGCAAAATTCTGTCAAAAAAAAAAAAAAAAAAAGAAAGAAAGAGAGAGAGAGAGAGAGAGAGAGAGAAAAGAAAGAAAGAAAGAAAGAAAGAAAGAAAGAAAGAAAGAAAGAAAGAAAGAAAGAAAGAAAGAAAGAGAAAGAAAGAAAGAAAGAAAGAAAGAAAGAAGAAAGAAAGAAAGAAAGAAAGAAAGAAAGAAAGAAAGAAAGAAAGAAAGAAAGAAAGAAAGAAGACAAAAGAAAGTTCTCTCCCCATATACCTGTAAGGATCATTATCTTAATTTCATTATCTTAATGTCTTGACATGATTCTTGCCTTGTCAGAGATCATCCTATCTGAAATTGAAACTATTTACCACTTCCCTAATTTTTTTTCCATAGCACTTAAAACTTTTTTTTTTTTTTATTTGAGATGGAGTCTCACTCTGTCACCCAGGCTGGAGTGCACTGGTGTGATCTCAGCTCACTGCAACCTCCCCCTCCAGGGTTCAAGTGATTCTCCTGCCTTAGCCTCCCAGGTAGCTGGGATTACAGGCACCTGCCACAAAGACCAGCTATTTTTTTTTTTTTTTTTTTTTTTTTTTTTTTTTTTTAGTAGAGATGGGGTTCACCATGTTGGCCAGACTGGTCTTGAACTCCTTACCTCAGGTGATCCGCCCACCTCAGCCTCCCAAAGCATTGGGATTACAGGCACGAGCACCGCACCTTGCCATGGCTAATTTTTTATTTTTAGTGGAGACAGGGTTTCACTACGTTGGCCTGGCTGGTCTCAAACTCCTGACCTCAAGTGATCTGTCTGCTTCATCTTCCCAAAGTGTTGGGATTAGATGCGGGAGCCACTATACCTGGATTGCTTTTTAACAAACCATCTCTATTCTTATTTCCACTAGAATGTAAACTTGATGAGAGCAGAAGATACCAATGTTGTTCAATACTGTTTATCCCTAGAGCCTAGAACTGTGCTATGCACATGGTAAGGAGACGAGTATTTGCTGAATGAATATTTTGAGCAGCTGTTCTTAGACTGTTTGGTCTCAGAAACTCTACTTTTTTTTTCTGTAGAGATGGGGTCTCACTATGTTGTCAAGCCTGGTCTTAAATTCCTGGGCTCAAGAGATTCTCCCACCTTGGCCTCCAAAAGTGTTGGGATTGCAGGTGTGAGCCACCATGTCCAGCCTTGTTCTTTCTTTCTGAGAACATTTATAACCTCCATATTTTCTGTTTTGAAATGTATGGTAATGTGTCTAGGTATGGGTCTTATTCTCACTCAAGTGGGCCCTTTGACTTACAGTAGAGGCAGTTTTTTTGTTCTTTGAATATTTCCTCCAATGAGTTTTCTTTTCTTTGTTTTTTTTGTTTTGTTTTGTTTTTTGGAACTTCTTTTACTCAGCTTTTTGTTTCCTTGGTGTATCCTCTGAATTTGTCATTGAAACTTCTACCATAAATGACACTTATCATTTGTGATCCTATTTTATTGGCCAAGTGAGCACCTAGCCATGACTAAGTTTGCTAGGGTGAGGCAGGCTATGCCTTCTGGAACAAGGTGCCTTCTTATTGGTGAATGTGGATATGCTCCACTTTATCTTTTTTTTTTTTTTTTTTTTTTTTTTTTGGTCCCTCTCTCACAGTCCTAATTTCTAAGGGAACTTTCCTTTCCATTTCTTGCTTACAAAATCCTGTTATTGTTTAACTGACAAAATATCTTTTACCTATTCCTGATTGGTTTTAGTGTTGTTTGCTTGGCCTTGCCTTTATTTCCTCATAGTTTTCTTCTCTTGATTTTGATGTCTTTCATGTTAGTGGAATTAGTGGAATATTTGTTAACAGCTCACTAAAAGGTGATCATAAGCTCTTTTGTACCTGGATGCTCATATCTGGTAGGCTTCAGTGACTGAAAAGTGAAATGCTTAGTGAACCATTTGTCTCTGGAACAAGAAGGCACCTTGTTCCAGAAGGCATAGCCTGCCTCACCCCAGCAAACTCAGTCATGGCTAGGTGCTCACTTGGCCAATAAAATAGGATCACAAATGAAAAGTGTCATTTCATGGTAGAAGTTTCAATGACAAATTCAGAGGATACACCAAGGAAACAAAAAGCTGAGTAAAAGAAGTTCCAAAAACAAAACAAAAAATAAAACAAAGAAAAGAAAACTCATTGGAGGAAATATTCAAAGAACAACAACAACAAAAATTGATCTCCGTCTTGCAGAAGGATTATACTGTTTGACTCCAGTGAACTCAGCCATGGCCAAGTCCTTTGTTTTAGCCAATGAAATATGAATAAAAGTGGCATTTTTCATCTTGGAGGGGCATATTAATGAGGTTTTATTTGTTTGTTTTGTTTTGTTTTTGTAAGTCTTGCTGTGTCACCCAGGCTGGAGTTGGAGTGCAATGGTGTGATCTCAGCTCACTGCAACCTCTGCCTCCCAGATTCAAGCAATTCTCATGTCTCAGCCTCCCAAGCAGCTGGGACTACACATGCACACCACCACCCCAGGCTAATTTTTTGTATTTTTAGTAGAGATGGGTTTTCACCATGTTGGCCAGGCTGCTAATGAGGTTCATTGTGGGCTTTTCAGTTTCTCCAGAGAAGGATCCTCTTATATCCTGCCCGTAGGTGTATACACCTCATTGCCAGCATCTTTTGTCTTCATCTGCAGAATGGTGCTGCAGGTCTTACCATATATGTAGGTTTAATCTCTGATTTCCGTATAGAAGCTCATTCCTGTCATCTCATTTCCTGAATGCTCCTGAGCTCTGATTAAATTTCTGCAAGGATAAACTTCCATTTCGTATAAAGGTGTGACCAGTCCTTTTTTCTCATGGAGGACATTGCGTGTTCAACTGCTCCTTACACTTTTTTTCAGCCACCATCTTTTATTCCTTTTGAAAAACCTAATTCCCTTCATTTTCTGAGTCTTTCTGATATTTTGTGGTACAAATCACTGGCGTTCTCTTCCGCAGTACATTTTCATTATTTGAGTTTCCTCAGATAACTCTGCTGTGCACTGAAATCTTCCATATCCTTTCCATTATTGAAAAATCTGTTAATATCTGTTGTTGTGTACCAGTGTCTCTTCTGTATTTTTTTTTCTTGTGTGTTTGTACCACTTTCCCCTTTCTTATCATTTTCATGGGGTTTTGGGAGGAAGCACTTGTTGGTTGGTCTATTCTCTTTCTTTTAAATATGAGCATTATTTAACCAGGTGTGGTGATGCATGCCTGCAATCCCAGTTACATGGGAGGCTGAGGCAGGAGAATGGCTTGAACCCAGGAGGCGGAGGTTGCAGTGAGCCGAGATCGCACCACTGTACTTCAGCATGGGTAACGAGCGAAATTCTGTCTCATAAATAAATAAGTAAATAAATAAATAAATAAATAGAAATATGAGCAGTATTTTTCTTCTTTGGCATCCCAGGTGGACTTTCTAATATTTATGTAGTCATCTTTTTCTTCTATTTAACAATTCTTCATTATTTGTTATGCAACTTGCTAAATTCTGAAATAGAAAGGTTATTTTTCAAGAGTACTCTCAGCTTTGTGGACCCATTTATGTTATTTTTCTACCTAGATCACCTGAAGTAGGGTTCCCTTCTCATGATTTAGTTGGAAGCATTAATAATATAAATGCTTTTCATATTGGGAAATGGGCTACCAGAGTTAATCTCAAAAAAGCACAGTCTGATGTTTTATTGCTTGTAATGGGAAATTTCACAAATAAAAGTGATGGCAGTACAAAGGCAAGATGAAGGGCTTACCATGTGCCAGCCATGGTTCTGGGCAGTTTATGAATTAACTCCTTTGTGCTATGGTTCTTTATATTCCATTTTAGAAGAAGCCCGAGAAGATGATGAAGAGATAGACAGGCACAAGGACTTGGGGGGCATGTTGATCCATTTCCAGTAAAGACTGAGGAAAAGAGCTTTGAATATACGAAAAAATACTTCCTCTATTCTCAGACCTTATTTCTTTTAAGGCCACACCTTTTTGAAGTTTTGAGTTTGAATCACAACTTGGACTGAAATCATGAGGGAGCTTGCGTAGGAAAGAATCATCAAGGGAGTTAGTTGGGAGCTTCTCTACCACAGCTTACTCCTTATGGTATTAACCCCCTTTAAGTGCAAATACCTTTGGTTTAAACATTTGTACCTCATCTGATACCAGAGTGTTCATACTGGAGAGAAGCCCTATGAATTTACTGAATGTGGGGGAACTTTTACTCAGATGTCCACATTGCATTGAACATAGAAGTCATGCTGAAGAGAAACCCTGTGCATCTAAGGAATATTGACAAGCCCTTAGCTAGAGGACAAACCTCACTGAGAAGCAGCAAATTCATGCTGGAGAGAAACCAGTGAAGATAGCAATACTTTATTGAATAACAGAAAATTTTTCTGGAGAGAAAGCATTGAATGTACTGTGTGTGATAACATTTCCTCTCAAACCGTATCCCTTACTCTGCATTTAGGAGGTCACACACAGAGAAGCCTCATAAATGTAAGAGATGTGGAAATATCTTAAGTCAAAAGTCCATCCTCATTCATCAAGAAATTTGTACTGGAGAGAAACCTTGTGAATATGGGAAAGCTTCCATTCAGATGTCACACCTCAGCTGGCAGAGAATTTACAGTGGGGAAAACCCCTTTGCCTGTAAGGTATGCTATTTTTCAGCCGCAAATCAAACCTCACTGAGCATGAGCATTTTCACATGAGAGAGAAACCTTTTGAATGTAACAAGTGTGGAAAAGCCTTTAGCCAAAAGGAGTATGTCAGTAAACATCAGAACACCCATGCCGGTGAGAAGCTTTTTGAATGTATTGAATGTGGAAAATCCTTTAGCCAGAAGGAAAACCTCCTTATGCACCAGAAAATTCACACTGGAGAAAAATCTTTTGAAAGTAAAGATTGCAGGAAAGCTTTCATTCAGAAGACAAACCTCATCAGACACCGGAGAACTCACACAGGAGAGAAGCCCTTTGTATGTAAGGAGTGTGGAAAAACCTTTAGTGGTAAATCCAACCTTACTGAGCATGACAAAATGCAAATTGGAGAGAAGACTTTTAAATGTGGAATGTGGTGAATGTGGAACAACCTTTGTTTAGAAGAAGTACCTCATACAACATCAGAACCTTCACAGTGGAGAGAAACGCTATGAATGTAACGAATGTGGAAAAGCCTTCTCTCAGCGAACATCACTTATTCTACATGTGAGAATTCATCCAGGTGATAAACCTCACAAATACAATGCCTGTGGAAAAGGCTTCTCTCAGAGCTCAGAGCTCTCAGAGCTCATCTCTCACAGTGCGTGTGAGAAGCCATACAGGTGAGAAGCCCTATGGTTGTAATGAATGTGGGAAAGCTTTCTCTCAGTTCTCAACCCTTGCTATGCATTTGAGAATACACACAGGTAAGAAGCCTTATCAGTGGAGCGGCTGTGGGAAAGCTTTCAGCAAGAAGTCACACAACATTAGACACTAGAAAATGCATCCTCACTAAAAACCCCATGAACGCCTAGAAAGTGGGGAAGCTTTCATCAGAAATTCGCACCTCATCATGCACCAGAAATAATCCTTCTGAAGCAAAGCACCACAAATGAGGTTAACTTTAACAAATACTAAAAACTCAAGGGACGTCCTTGGGGGACGTGCCCTGGTGGCCACTGGCTTCTTATGGTGCCCACACTGCTGCTGATGCCATAGGGGAGCCACAGGGCCACACTGGGGGCTGTTCTGGAATTGGTGGTTTTCATCTTCATGTTAGGTAGGAACTGGCAGGCACCTTGGCTGTCCTTGTGGCCTCTGCCCTGCCCCTGGTCCTCCCCAGGTTGCTGATTTTCTGGGCTGCTTCTCTTCCAGGAGGAATTAAAGGTGGCAATGGCTGAAACCTGTGCTTTGGATTAGCAGAGACCCTAGGCTGTGTCATGCAGAAAAGGGAAGGATTGCAGATGGTGGTGGGATCAGCCAAAGGCAAGGGCTTCACTGTGGTGCTGGAGCCCTCCAGGTTGGGATGTTTGCATACAGCCCAGGTCCAGTTAGGTGGCCCATCAGCGAGTCCTGGATCTGGTCTCACTCATAAGCCATGGACAACATGAGCTCAATTTGCCAGGGCTCCCTGGGAGGGGATTGGAGATCCTGGGAAAAGGCTGGGCCGCCTGTTACTCCCACCCCACACCCTGCCTCCTGTAATCCCTTAGGAGGTCCACACTTTGAGTTGTCAGCCAGAGACAGTAACTCAAAACCTCAGCTTTAGGCAGCCAGAAGCCCAGAAATGAGGGAGAGGGCAGGCCTAGACACCAAAATAAAAGTCTATATATTTTAATATAAATACCAGAGGTGTTTGAACCAGAGCAACTCCATCTTGAATAGGTCCTGGGTAATTTAGGCCCCACCCTTAAGCCTGGAGAATCTTGAATGAGGCTGAGACCTACTGGGCTGCATTCCCAGGAAGGTAGGCATTCTACGTCACAGGATGAGATAGGAAGTCGGCACAAGATACAGGTCACAAAGACCTTGCTGATAAAACAGGTTGCGGCAAAGAAGCCAGCCACAACAAAGATGGTGATGAAAGTGATGTCTGGTTGTCCTCACTACTCATTGTATGCTAATTATGATGCATTAGCATGCTAAAAGACACTCCCACCAGCATCATGACAGTTTAGGAATGCCATGGCAATGTCAGGAAGTTACCCTATATGGTCTAAAAGGGGGACAAACCCTCAATTCCAGGAATTGCCCACACCTTTCCTGGAAGACTCATGGATAATCCACCCCTTGTTTAGTATATAATCAAAAAGTAACGATAAGTACAAGCAGTTGAGCACCCCATGCCACTGCTCTGCCTATGGTGTGGCCATTCTTTCATTCCTTTGCTTTCTCTAATAAACTTGCTTTCACTTCATGGATTCGCCTCAAATTCTTTCTTGCACGAGATCCAAGAATTCTCTGTTGGGATCTGGATCAGGACCCCTTCCCAGTAACATAAATATGTAATGAAACAAAGGTCCATAACTTGACCCAATTGGAAACACAAAATTTACTATAAGGATTTATATAACAAAGAGATAAAAAGGGCCCTGATTGTCTTTTGTGCCCGTACAGCATGGGCTCCAGATTAACAAATGCTAAAATGCACCAATTGACAAAGCTTCATGAACTTAGCCAATGCTGGGACTCAAGTTACAGTTATACCTGTGATGAACACTGCAATGCCTGTAATCCTGGCAAAATAACTATAGAGGAAAAATAGGCATGCTTTATTTTAACTGTAGCTTTGCCTAAATTTCGCATAGGCATAATACTCATTGCCCTAAAATATGCTCTAACATAGTGAATAATAAATATGATTCAATTAAGTCTTTGGCACTTATAAATTGGCTTGGACCTTGGAGGTCCCCAGTTAAAATAATATGACTATGACTATGACTGTGAGACAAATTGGACCTTGTAGATCCCCAGTTAAAATAGTTCATATGACTCTGCAAGTTATAGCCAGATGTGTTGGTCTGCTAGGGCTGCCAGAGCCTGGGTGATTTTAACAATCAGAATGTATTTCCTCACTGTTCTGGAGGCTGGAATTCCAAGACTGAGGTGTGGGGGATTTGGTTTCTCTGAGGCCTCTCTCTTGACCCGAGATGACCTTTCCTATGGGCACACCCAGCACTGAAGTCTCTTTATGTCTCCAAATTGCTTCTTTTATAAAGACACCTGTCATGTTGGATTAGGGCCCACCTTAATGGTCTCATTTTAACTTAATCACACCCTTTAAAGGCTGTATCTGTAAATACGGGCACATTCTGAGGTACCGGGGGTAAGGGCTTCAATATGTAATTTTGGGAGAGACCCAATTCAGATGTATAGGACCTTCAAGTTTAAAACTTAATATGTAAAACCTTATTAATAAAAGGGTGGTTCTCTCCACTGCTTCTCCAATTGACAGCTCAATCTTGCCTGTGCTTAAGCCTGGAAAAAAATAAATGGTGCTTCACGGTGGTTTACTGCAACCTTAAGATTGTAATCCTTTCATTAAGGCCCCTATACCCAATAGCCAGTATTAAAGAACTTACTGACCCCATCCAATCAACAACTGGTAAAGATTTTACTGTTTTAGATGCGGCTATCATGTTCTGTTCTGTGCCTACTTCAATAGCCTCTCTGCCCTAATTCACCTTCACCTGCAATGGGACATGGTACTTCTTTTCTAGGCTACCCATGGGGTACTCCAACAGCGTTGCCACCACATACAGTCTTCATAGAGTGCTTAAGTACACCCAGCTTTCTCCAGGAGCTCAGGTCACCCCAGACCCTCATCCCAGACAGCATTGCCCTGGAGCTCATAGCTGGAGATGACATCGCCCAGGGAGTTCTCAGGCAAAATTTTGATCTCCACAAACCATGACATGTAGAGAGGGACACACATCTGATTCAACAGTCCCTGATCCAGTGATCCACGGACACATTTGCCCACAAGGAATAACCTAGAATCTCTGTCTGCTGGAGGTCAGGGGCATTACATGAGCTGAGTAGAACTTAGTTTTTAATCACCAGACATAGGCAAGGTGTTTAAGTTTACACATAGGCAAGGTGTTTACAAGGTGTTTAAGTTTACATTTGAAAGTTACACTTTTAAGCAGCATGGTCCTCACTCAAGGTGAGGTAAATATTGCTGCAAAGGAACAACAGCTGCATTGTTGGAGTTCTGCTTTTGAGGGCTGTGTGTGTGTGTGTGTGTGTGTGTGTGCGCGTGCGCACGTGCATTGATTTCTTTCACAAAATACATTTTCAAATACTTCCTTACTCCATTCAACATTGCCCCTTCCTTTTAAATAAATTTTTTGAAAACTAATAAACCTATTTTATTTATTTACATTTTTAATTTACATTTCTTTACAAACTGTTTGCTATTAGTCTACAGTGAAAAGTCAACACTTTATAAAATAAGATTGGCTAAATTAAAAGCTTGTCAATTCTACTACTTTGAAAGGCTATACCCATTATCAGAAAGTCTGGGCTATTCAAAATATTTTACAAAATTCTGAAACTTTGAAAAGCTGCAAGATTTGGGGACAGCAAGATGAGGTGTTTTCTCTAACAGCCAGTTTTGTTCACTGTATTATGAAATAAGTACTTTTTAAATTAACAACTTGAATTCTAAAACATATTTTTGAAAATAAATAATGATTTTGTAAAAATAGAAAATCTGTTGTATCTTTATCTTAAAATTCATTTCTTATCTGTTTTCTAGATTTGATATTTTGCCATTTTACAGGATACTAGACAAGAGGATCTCAATTTGGATTGCTATATTGGGCTCCTAATATCCTAATATAATTTTAAATCATCCCCAACAATGCATTATTACCATATATATCAATAATTCCCAAACTGTGCTATAAGCTATGTATACTATTGATATTTTTCAGCTAAAATATACTTATAAATACATAAAAATATAAAAATATATTTATCTAGGTGTTGTTATGCAATAATGCACTTTTCAAAAAGAAACGATATACCAGTCTCAAGAATACCTGGAAGCGGCATGAAAATTCTTGATTCCTTTTATATATAGTGACAGAAAAAGATGTAAATCTAACAATTGGCTGTTTTTATTGTATAAAGTTTTTTCTATAAGCACATGTGGATTAAGTATTTGTTATTCCACATTCCCCATGTCACCAGCACTGTGTGCCCATGGCACGGCTATTCTAACACTGCAGCCGTGGGGCTGAGGGCGGCAGACTGGGCACCTGCACTGAGCCACATTCATCACACAGTTGGACCAGCCCTGAGCCGGGGGCGGAAGCATCCTGACGTGAAAAGCTGTTTGCCAAGTACAATGACCACATGTTTTGTCTATTTTGAATCCACCATTACAACAAAATCTACACTCTTGACAGATGAGACAGGCAGATATGATCTTTGAACACGAGTGAGAAAGACGTTCACACAGACTCCTATCCTCCCTCATGTGACTGGAGGATTAAAATGGCAGTGGGGGGAGTGGATGTTCAGCTCAGGGGCAGATCAGTGACACTGTCACAGCTATTTTAGGACCTGAAATATTTATATGAGCTTATTCCAAACCCTGATACATAATTAATGAACTCAGAACTGTACACAAAGGGAAACAAAAAACCACTGTGACAGTGTCCAGGTCCCTCATCAACTCCCCAGAAGTCAAGGAGCTCAAGGCTGGTCTCAAACTCCTGGGCTCAAGAAATCCGCCCACCTCGAACTCCCAAAGCTCTGGGATTACAGGCATAAGCCACCACACACGGCCTAGTAAGTTCTTTCCATATGTTTGGAATGAATGTGTTTCCAGGACAAAAGCTTACAATGACATCTTTCTTACCTGTAAGATACCCAAAGAGCAGAGAGAGGGTCCCAAGCCTGGCTAAGCATCCAGAACACTGGGGGAGCTTTAAAAACACAGATATAAATGATTGTGCCTCACCCCTTACTTACTGAGTCACAATCCCAGAGATGGAAGCGCCCAGAGATCTGTCTTTTCAGAACTCCTCCGGCTCTCCAGGTGGTGCTGACAATCAGGCAGATTGACAGCCAGTACTGCAGGCAGCTCCTCCCAGATGTCAGGAGCAGGGGAGTCACCCAGGGCTAGGTCAGACTGAAGGTTCTGGTGCACCAGGGGTGGGGAGGGGCTTGAGAGTTGGCCTTTCCAACAAGCTTCCCAGAGAGGCTGGTTTGCTGATCCTCAGACCAGGCTTTGAGGGTGCACAGCACTCTTCCTCTAGGCGTGTGTCCACATGCCTGACACCTTTGTTGTTGCATTGCCCCAGGCATGAAGTGCAGGGTGCCCCCTCTACGCCTTCAGCCCTGCTCTCTCCCCTGCTGACCCCCAAATCGCTAGGGTTTGGACTTGCCTTCATAAAGGGAGCTCTCAGCTCAGGGGTGGGCCCTCCCCACTGGCCCCCTCTTTCCAAGGCCCAGCATCAGCAGGAGCTGCTCGAGCAATTCATCCTGAGGGGTCTATGTGGTGTGAAAGGCTCAGGGAGACTGTTCTGTTTATTGTCAAGGGCCAGGAAACAAAGCCTGGGAACAAAGTCTGGAAATGCTCAACCAAGTGGTGATGATTGACAAGATAGGGCCGGGTGCGGAAGAGACTCCCACACACAGCAGGACCGAGTGAGCGCCAATTCTTCCTTCTAACACTGGCACCAAGGAGAGACCACGATGGGCCCCCTGAGCTTCCTTTGGTTTTCCCTGCCATCTTCATGGTCCTCCACTGCACTTGAATGATGAGTCCTGAGGGTCCGAGTAACTTGCAGGGATTGCTGTGCTGCCAGGAGCGGGTGAAAGAAGAGGCGAGAGCAGCCAACTCAGCTAAAAAGAAAGCCAGAGGAGAGGGTGGGTATTTAGGAAGCAGGGATTTTTAATTTCAAGTGAATTCTGTAATTAAGGAAAAGGGGTGGCGATGGTGGGGCTCGGGACTGGGTGCTCTGGCACTGTCCCTAACGGCAATCACAGTGCTGGCTTTGCTCCTGTGCTGCCATCCCTCCTGTCTCTCAGCAATAGGAAGAACACGTTTGCTTTTGATGCACGTGGTGCAGCAGGCCTGGGATGCCGCATTTCACACAAGCTTCAGGTAACCCCAGTGCTGCTGGTCCATAGACCACGCTGTGAGTAGCAAGGTCACAAACTCCCCCGAAGGAGGGGAGTAGCTGGGCTGGGTTTCTGAGAGACCCTATTACGATTGGACTACTTTGGGCCTCCCTTCTTGAGAACGCAAAACAGCTGCTGGGTGTGCTGAAGCCATTTTCACCCCACAACAAAGAAGGTCAGCACGTTTCTCCACACAATGATATAAGGTTTTGTTTTCATATAAAACCTCAACAGATGAATGAGGCCACTAGCCATGATTTCAGAAAGAAAGGCTAAAATAGCAACTATTTTTTTTGACAGAGTCTTGCTCTGTCACCCAGGCTGGAGTGCAGTGGCTCGATCTCCACTCACTGCAACTTCTGACTCCTGGGTTCAAGCAATCTGCTTGCCTCAGCCTCCCGATTAGCTGGGACTACACGTGCACGCCACACCTGGCTAATTTTTGTACTTTCAGTAGAGACAGGGTTTCACCATGTTGGCCATGCTGGTCTTGAACTCCTGACCTGAAGTGATCCACCTGTCTTTGCCTCCCAAAGTGCTGGGATTACAGATATGAGCCACGATACCTGGCCCACAAATACCAACTATTCTTTAAACAAAAAATTATTATGTTGGAGGCACAGTGGCTCATGCTGTAATTTCAATACCTTGGGAGGCCAAGGCAGGCAAATTGCTTGAGCCCTGGAGTTGGAGACCAGCCTGAGCAACATGGCGAAACCCTGCCTCTGCAAAAAGTTTTTTAAAAATTAGCTGGGCATAGTGGCATTCATCTATAGTCCCAGCTACTCAGGAAGCTGAGGTGGGAGGATTGCTTGAGCCTGGGAGGTTGAGGCTGCAGTGAGCTGTGATGGCACCACTGCACTCCAGCCTAGATGACAGAGTGAGACAGGGTCTCACACATACACACTTTGGGAGAGATGTCCCCCATAATTAAACTAGGTTAACACAGATGATTTTATTTAACAGCTGAAATGGTTCTGTTACCTGGGAGCTTGTTTTATATTTAGTTGATCTTGGAGGATCCATCATGAACCCCCCTAGAAGTGCCCACAGTGACGTGTTCCATGAGTGCTTGATGGAAAACCATACATTTCTAAGGCTCTGGTGGCAGGCAGCAGTTATGCAATGGCATGAGGAAAATCCATTTAGTAGAGTTGTCCAAAAGTGCAGTGGCCTGGCTCGGTAAGCTGTAAATTATCTGTCCCTGTGAGGGGTAGAAAGTGAGGATGGAGAAGGAAGGAATATGCCAGACAGGGGTTGAACCAGACGGGCTTCTTCCAGTTGTCAGCTTCATGACTACAGGTACTGTCCACGTCTCCAGGATCCACCAAGGATGCCTCTGATAATGTAACATGTACCCCCTTTTTTCTTGGGCAGTTTATTCCAACAAGTGAGCTATGGTGCAGGCATTGGGCCACGCAGTATCTGTTTGACTTTCGGGGGCTTAGGTCAGCTTGGTGGAGTTCTCTGGGTCCCTCTAGAGAATCATCCAACCGAGGGATGGCCTGCAGGGTCCCGCCCCACCCCTAAAGCACTTACATTCATACAAAATCCTGGAGCTGAATATTCTCAGCAGGCTTATTCCTCATAGCCAAAAGCCAGAAACAAATCCAGATGTTCTTCGAGGAGCAAATGGTGAAACAGTTGGGGTCATTGTGGAAATGGAGGGAAGGCTTTGGAGAGATACATAGGAAGAATGAATAGGACTCAGTAATGGACTGTTTATGACTTGGGGGGATACAGGCTGAAGAAACTCTTCTAAAGTCTGGAATGGGGTCCCTAGGTGAGCCGTCACACCATTTATTTAGACAGTAAGTCTGGGTCACAGCCAAGTCAAGGAAGACGACCTAGACTATAGAGCGGGATCAGTTTTAATATGTAATGTCAAAGAGGCATTTCAGTCTGGAAATCAGCTAGGCAGCTGTACATATAATTCTGAGTGGAGATAAAATCTGGAGGTTGTAAGAATAGAGTTAATAATTAATGCATTAAAAATCAATTTGGTCACCTGGAGGGCTTGGGGTTCTTTTTTTCCAGCATACCAATAAAAGAATAACAGAGTCCAGGGGTGAGTTATGACGCACTTCAGATTTTAAATCCCAAGCAGGGGTTGTGAGCGCACTGGCAAAAATTGGGGAGGAGCATCCAGAAAGGCAGGACGTTCCAGAAGGAGAAACATCAGCATCAGAAGCCAGGAGCAAGATGGAAACAAAAGGGAGCCACTTACCTGGACTGCTCCTTGGACGTGGTAAATGGAAAGTGGCCATTAGATTTTCCATCATAGAACTGTCAAAAGACAAAAGCACAACAGATTTAGTTTAAATATCCTAATTGACTTTATTTCCTATTCTAGAATCAGGCAACACTTCATTCCATAAAACAGACTGAGCGTTCCTCCCAGCAGAGTGGGGGAGATGGGCTTTATGGATAGAAAAGGCTGAAGCAGAAACAGAGAACAAAACACGGATTGGTTGCAAAGTTACTTTCCTTGTAAACATTAAAGCAGACAGGAGGGACTGCTTATCATGCTGGCTAAACCTGGCCTGTTGGGGATTTACCTTTTATCTCTCTGTGTCCTGACTTCTCAGAAGGTCAGATCAACAACTTAGTTTTGGTTTGGAAAGATGGAACTTTCGCACGAGGAACTCCATTCCAGTCTAATCTTGTTACTGAACTCAACCTGGGTCGGCTTGCCCCGTGCGGTAAAACCAAACACACACACTGAGGTTTGCAGCAGGAGAAAGGAAGGTGTTAACTTGCAGGACACCAAGCAAGGAAAATGGGGCAGCTTACGCTTCAGACCCAATCTCCTGGATGGTTTACAAGCAAGGGATTTTAAAGGCAGGGGAACATTTCAGGAAAGCAGAAGTTACAGGGAAACCATAAATCAATACAGAGGGTATACCTTGGTTTGGCCCAAAAAGGTGGAAGCTCTTGAAGCAAGGGGCTTGCAGGTCATAGGTGGCTTCAGGATTCTTTGATTGCAATTGGTTAAGGAAGCCAGGCTTTCTCTAAAAACTTGGGGTCAGCAGAAAGCAATGTTAAGGTCTGGCTTATGGGCATGACTCTCTCCAGGCCCATGAGAAAGAAATTTAGAACAAAGAGCAGCCGTCAGAGCGCAGCCCTCAGCTCCCCTGTCATCTGAGGTCTCTGTGATGATGGTCAGTATTTTCCATCTGAGGTGGGTCTGCCGAAAAACAATTTAGGGACATATGCTAAGATGTGATCTTTAGTTTCAATAGGGGACCAAACACCTTGTGGCTCTGACTTACTTGAGTGGTTATTACTTGAAGCTATGATTCCCTCTTGCTTATCAGGTGGCTCATCTACTTCTCAAGGCCAGCTAGGTGCCTGCAATTTCCCTTGAAGGAAATCAAGATTTTCTTTTGTTTCCACACTTGGAGGAGGCCCAGCAGGCCTCTAATAGGGGTCCCTGCTCCATCTCAGCCTGTTGGGCCTAGTGCAGAAACTCAGTCCAAACCAATGGCCTCCTGTAAACGTATTTTACAGAAGTCAGCAGTGTCCATAGCAAGGGAGAGTTTCTTGAGCAACCTGCTGGGAGACATAGGAGTGAAATAAAGAGGGAATGTCAGGTGAAAACATTGAAAAGATGAGTACTGACAAGTATTTACAGAGGGCTAACTCTGAAGTGGTTCCAAGAAAGTGGGATCTTGAAAAGCAGGTAGTGGAGGGAAAAATGGCTTCCCCTTCCCCTTCTAGGTTCTTTGGCTGGGCTAGGAATTAAATTGACATGACAGGCTAATAGGAGAAAAACAATTTTAATTACGTCTGTATGCACAGGAATCCCACAAAGTATAGACCACGAGAAGGGCCAGATAATTGAAGCTTAGATAGCGTCCTGAGTTACAGAAAGGAACAGGTGCTTGAGGCTTCTATATATAAAGGCGGCCGCCAGGTGTCGCCAGACAACCAGCCTGAAAGCCAGCCGGAGGGATCTGGATCGCCAGCCCGCCGGCCGGCAGGACGCCAGGCCTCGTCCGGGTCCACCTCGGTTCGCATTCCCACCTCGGGGCTCCCTGGCAGGCATGAGTGGAACCGTGAGATCCCTGGCAGCCAAAAGAAGCCTTGGAAAATTGGGGGGGAAGCGCCCGGGGCCAGGGACAGCTGCCGGGCTGGGGACAGACTCCCCAGCGCCTCCCGGGCCAGATCCCCACCCAGAGTGGACTTCAAAATTCACCGAAGTGGGCCTGCCTCAGCCTCCCCAGGGGCATTTAGAAATTTCTGCGGACCGAAAACCCCTCCTGCGTCCTCTTCAGAACTATAACTGTTTATATCTAATCACTATTTATGTAGATTTAGTATTTATAAAGTATAATTTATACTTATGATTCTATAAATTTATATTATTTATATTCATATAGTTTTTAAATGTAAGTAAATTATTATTTGTTTATAATACTTGCTTATAACAATTACTATTGCTATATAAACCTCAGGTTCCCCCATCCCCCTGCCCCTACCCTTCCCTCCTCACCTCCCCACAGGCCTCCCCCCACGCCCATCTCCCCTTCCCTTGCTCCCTTCCCCTCTCCCAAATTCTAGTTGCCCATCTGCTGAGTTGGGCTGCTGGTCGATCTGATCAACTTTCTGAGGACACATCAAAACTGCAGAAAAGGCTGATCGACCCAGCAACTCTAACAAAGATCATCCGTCGGACATCTGGTCACCCCTCTATCTCAGAGCCAGAGGCTGCAGGCTCTTCCCCGGTGGGGAGGGTAGGGCCTCAAAGTCCAAACACAATATCTCATTATGCAGGCCGCAGCTAAATCCACTGCGCCTTCCCCGTTTTTCTCGTACTGCCCAAGCCAGTCTCCACCTCCGAGACAAGACTCCGAAAAAGGTGTAAAGCTCAAATCGGATGATCACGACCCACGCGTGGCCACGGACGGTCCCATGTTACCCTTTGCAGTCCTCCTGGAACAGGCGGGCCGGTCCTCACCTCCGAGGCGGGGCTCAGAGATAATGGGTGTAATGGAAGGCCTGAGGACAAGGCCCCAAACCAGTCGGCGTCCGGGCGGGGTACCCCATCCCCCATTCATACTCTCGGAAGGCCCATCGATTCCTGCGTGCACTAGTTGATCAGCTCAGGCCACAGCACTCCGAGTTTAAGAGCGCGCCTCCAACGCTGACCTGCAGGTTTAATCTCCGACGAAAGGACGAAGAGTACACCGGGCAAAGCTGGGCTCATCCTGCCAGTGCTGCCAGTCGCCTGAACTCTGCACAGCACTCTGTGGCCAAATCCCCTTTCTTGCCGGCTTCTCCAGAGCGCAGGAGAGAAAACCTAAACAGTGCAGCCAGGTGGCGCCCGACAGCCGGTGCGAGCAGCCGCGGATCGGATCGGCATAGCTGGCGGTAGAGGCCTCTCCAAGTCCCGGGCTACCTGGTATCGCGTTTCTCAGCCGGGGGCGGACAGAGGAGCTCTCAGTTGGCACGGCCTAGAATGGTGCGACCCCGCAGCCGAAGGGGACTTGAAAATTTTTCCTAACCACCGTTAGGCTCCGAGAGACTGCTACCGGCTAGGACAGACCGCCCACGCGGCTCCGGGATGGGCGATCTTCTCCGCTAACCGGGAACGTTTCCGGAGACCCCCCGGGACCGGCGCCCTGCCTCATCTTCCCAGCGCAGCGGGGTCCCGGGCTCCCAGCGTATTCGAAAGTTTTGAGGCGGGAGAGACCCTGAAGTTGAAACTGTGAAAGGGAGAAGGTGGGTGAATCGCTTTTATTCTGTCTTTTGGAAGTGGGGAAGCCTTTCTAAACCACAAAATAAACCCAGAAGCCATCAAGGAAATGATTGATCAGCTTGACAACATAACGTTTGAACAAAATACACAAGCAAAGTCCAAAGATAACAAATGACTGTGGAGATCAATTCTGCAAATACGCGGGTGATAAGAATATTGATTTCATTCACAGTAGCCAAGATACAGAAGCAACCTAAGCATCTACCAGTGGGTGAACAAATAAAGAAAATGCGGTGCATGTACACCATGCGGTACTATCCCGCCTTTGAATAAAAGGAAATCCTGCCATTGGCGACAACATGGATGAACGTGAAGGCCATTGTACTAAGCAAAGTAAGCCAGGCACAGACACAAATACCACTTGGTCTCTCCTGTACGTGGAATCTGAAAATAGCTGAACTCATAGAAACGGAGAGTAGAATGGAGGCTACCTGAGGCCGGGGGAAGGGCAGGAGCGGGGAGACGTTGGTCAACGGGTACAAGGATTCAGTTAGACAAGAGGAATACGTTTTAGTGATCCACATGACACGGTGACTGTAGTTAATGCATTATATATGTCAAAATTCCTAAAATAGAAGATTTTAAATATTCTTACCACAAAAAATAGATGAGTTGGTGATGGATATCTTAATTAGCTTAAAGTAATTGTCCCACCAATGTATACATATATCGAAACATCACATTGTATCCCATAAATATATACAATTATGATTTGTCAATTAAAAATAAACTTTAAAAATCGTTTGAAAAGATTTCAGCATTATTTACTATAATAACAAAAAAACTGGTGTAGGGGTTGATAGCCATTCATTAAGAGGGGCTGGGTTAAATAAACTCCAGTACATCCACACCGTACACTGTGTGAATTTGTTTTGTTTTGTTTTAGATGAGATAAATGTTGATGATGAAATATTAAATGAAGAATTTAAAACAAGAATTGAGTTACCCCTATTTCAACACATTAAATAGCTAGTAAAGACCGTGTGGTATGGACAGAGGGAGATGATCTACAGAACAGAAAAAAGATAGAAAACAAATGCACCCAGCTGGTTTTTGACAAGCATGCGAAAGCAACTCATGGGAGGAAAAGTGGCCTTTCCATCAAATGGGAGTCGGGCAACTGCACATCACAGGCACAGCAAACAAGCAGGCAAACCAAAATCCTTGACCTAGACACTGTCAACTTTAAAATCCTAAGCCCCCACCAAATGAATGGACCCCGTCTTGGCCAAGGGGACCTCAGGAAAATCTTTAAAATTTAGTTCTAGTCATAATGGGGTGGGAGGTCAGGCACACCTCATTATACCCCCTGCCTTTTGGGGTTTAGACCAGCATTAATGTTAACATAGAGATCAGAAGACTGACAGAACAGACTCTGTGGCAATAAAACACCAAATTATAAACAGGACTTAAGGCCATGCCAGGCAAGGGTGAAGTCACTAACCCTACGCCTAGAGAATAAACTGTGTTCTAAGGGCCACAAGGCTTTTCTTTTACTCTAGCAGCTAAACAACCACTTGCGTCGAGATGGACAAGATTAAAACAATGTCCAGCTCCACCACCTACTGACTTACTGAACCCCTGCTCTACCAGCCATAACTTCCTGATAACACCACCAACCATGGAGTGTCTCTGGCTGGTTTACAGAGGCTGCACACTTGTGTGCCTTCATGCCCTGAAAAGACCTGTTGACATATAGGACCTAATTGTAATACATTTAAATGTTAAGTCTCCACCCCAAAGTGAACATGGGTCATATGCTACATGCATGTCTGTTCAATATGCATGTATCAGCACCACCTTCATGAATATTCATAGCTCCTCCTATAACCTGTTGAATATGTATGTTTAGCCAACCTGCTCAGCATAAAGCTCCAACCCCAACCCCTCCTCCTTCAAAGTGCCTCTTTCTGGTTTTCTGGTCCCTTGGCTGGGATGGCCACCTTGTAGGCTGTAATCCTTATGAGAAATAAAGTCTCCTCACCTTTCTAAATGGATAAATTGTGGGGGTTTTACCCTCACACCTCATACAAACATTAACTCCAAATGGATCACACATTTCAATGTAAAATGTAAAACTATAAAACTTCAGGGAAAAATAATTCTTAGAGAATAATGGGATCTAGACTAAAAAGGAGATTTTGTACTTGACATCAAAAGTATGGTTCATAAAGAGAGAGGGATAAATTGGAAGTCATCAAAATTAAAAACCCAGGCTCTGTGAAAGGTCCTCTGTTTTTTTTTGTTTTTTTTTTTTTTCTGAGATGGAGTCTCACTCTGTTGCCCAGGCTGGAGTGCAGTGGCACAATCTCGGCTCAGCGCAACCTCCGCCTCCCAGGTTCAAGTGATTCTCCTGCCTCAGCCTCCCAAGCAGCTGGGACTACAGGTGCATGCCGCCATGCCCAGATAATTTTTGTAATATTTTTTACACATTGTTGTAGAATATGTGGTTTGCAAATATTTTCTTCTGATCTATACTTTGTTTTCATCCTCTTAACAGGACCTTTCAACTGGGTGTGGTGGCTCACGCCTGTAATCCCAGCACTTTGGGGGGCCGAGCCAGGCAGATCACCAGGTCAGGAGTTCAAGACAAGCCTGACTAATATGGTGAAACCCCATCTCTACTAAAAACACAAAAATTAGCCAGGAGTGGTGGTGGCCATCTGTAATCCCAGCACTTTGGGAGGTAGAGGCGGGCAGATCACGAGGTCAAGAGATTGAGACCATCCTGGCCAACAAGGCGAAACCCTTTGTGGATGGAAAAACTTCATTTAGTGTTTTTATAACAATGACAAATAATAATGGTAATCATTACAATAGTGATGAACAACAGCAACAATAACTATTATCATTATTAACCTCGGGGGATGAAAGAGTAGGGTACAGACTATGGAGAATGGCCACCTACCCCTGCTGGGTCCCAGGGTGGCTGGAGTCAGAGCCCCAGGTTTGCGCATGCAACGTGCTCTGTGAAGGCAATGGGCAAGCAGCAGGAGGAAAGGTAAGTAGCTCTAAGAGGGTGCGGCAGACCAGTGAGGACCCTGGGAGGAGAAACGGGGGAGGGGCGAGCAGGGAGAGGGACCCAGTTTGGGCACCCACTGCCTGGTCAGTGAGCTGCCAAAGCTTCCTCCACAAGGGCTAGACACCTGGTCCATGCCTGCCTACCCGGCCCCAGGCCAGCAAACTGCGGGCACCAGCTCACGGTGCACAGAAATATGCACTCTGGATGAATCGCACACCTCAATGTTAAACTAAAAGAGAAAACCTCAGTAGAGAATGCTAAGCTTTTGTGTCCCCTGGAGAAATGTTCTTCAGTGTGGCAGAGCAGAAACCCAGGTGGTTGGCAGCCGTCTGGTGTGGTGCCAGGGCAGAGCGCTGACCTGTTAGAGCAGCCTGGAGTTCTGCCAGCTGTGACCCACCGCGCCGCCTTCTGTATCTGCAGGGTAAGACCTTCAGGTTTAGCACCGCAAACCCAGGCATTTGGAGCCTGTTGGGCCAGCGTTGCTGATCAGGTGCAGATGGGCCTGCTGACTTCACCTGAATTGTAGCTGCCAGCCTTCTTGAGAAATGGGGGCGCAGATGTGACTCAGCAGGCTGAGGCCTCGGGTGCACCATTACTGCCTGAACACACGTCCCCCAGGCACTTTGGGCCCCCAACACCCAAAGCGGCCACGAGGTGCGGGGCCTCCCTCTGGCTAGGGGGAGCAAGGAGACAGCGAGTGTGGTAGCCAGGGCTGGGCCTCAGCACTCCCAGGGGGGTGTGGGTGTGATGAGTGCCATCAGGCCAAGTCCACAGTGAAGGTTTGTAGGACTGGGGCTGGGGGCTGGCCTTGAATCCTGAGCCACCCACCAGTGGCAAACTGCAGTTTTGCAGGAGGATCACTGGAGCCCAGGATTTCAAGGCTGCAGTGAGCCATCATTGTGCCACTGCACTCCAGCCTAGGCAACAGAAATTGTAGTATTTGCATATAACCTACACACATCCTCCACATGCTTTAAATCAGGGGTGTCCAATCTTTTGGTTTTTCTCGGCCACAATGGAAGAAGAATTGTCTTGGGTCACCCATAAAATACAATAACACTAAAGATAGCTGATGAGCTTTAAAAAATCGCAAAAAAAAAAAATCTCATATTTTAAGAAAGTTTACAAATTTGTTTTGGAGGGTAGGCCACAGGTTGGACAAGGTTGATTTAAATCACCTCTAGATTACTTATATCTAATACAATGTAAATACTATGTAAATAGTTGTTATATTGTATTATTTAGAGAATAATGGCAAGAAAAAAAGTCTGTATGTTTAGTACAGACACAACCATTCTTTTTTTTCAAATGTTTTTGCATCAAGTTTGGCTGAATCCATGGATGCAGAACCCATGGATATGAAGGAGGGACTGTACTCTGTGTGGATTGCTATGTGGGAATGGGAAAAACACTTTGGTTTGGCTTTCCATTGCACCTCTGTCATTTTTGGTGATGTTTTATCTTTGCAAATTAGTTAGTAGAAAAGTTGTCTTATTTGAGAATATATTCAAGAGCTGAAAGATTTTTTATATCTTTACTAGACTTATATTTTTCTAAGAATTGACCACTTACTGCTCTTGATAGCAGTGTGAACACCAGCAAAGCAGTCAACTGATAAATCATGCAGTTCATGCACTGGAAAGGAGAGCTTTAATTCTTGTGAAGGAGTGCAGCTCACAGGCTTGGAAGTGTAGCCTCTGGCTCTGCCAAAAGCAAGTGCTTCAAGGGAGGGGTAAAGGGAGTAGGAATTTATGATGAGTGGAGTGGCAGAACGTATATATTCAATAAGTTATAGGAGTAGTAATGAATATTTATGAAAGGAACGTGAATGTGCCGTTGAGTTTCATACCTCTTCATGGGTCACGTGTTCATGTATTAGCATGATCTGGGGGTGGAGTTTTTAGCCTCTGACATCAAAAGGTGCATCAGGGGCCACAAACCACTCACTGTGCATCCTCTGTGAGCCAGCCAAAACCGGTCCAGAGGCGGTGGTTTGTTTTAGGAAAGATGCACTGTGAAGCTGGTGACTATCACTCCAAAACTGCAAAGAAGTAGGGTGAGTCCAGCCACGGCCTCAGATGATTGGCTAAAGATGATAAAGGAATGAGTCCTGTGTTTCTGATTTGCCAGAGTTGGTTTCTGCTTACTCCTTAAGAGTTTGGTTAAAGATTATATGGAAGGGACATGCTGAAATATGTCTGACCTCCCATCTCATCATGGCCAGGAGCTCAGTTTTCAAGGTTTCTCTGGGGTCCCCTTGGCCAAGAGAAGGCTCTATCAGTCAGTTGGGGGAACTTATGATTTAATTTTTATTCCTCAGGTCATTTTAATAGACCTTGCAACTTTAAAATAAGCATTATCAGGTCTAAGAACTCAGTGTGTGAGCACCACTCAAGCACCACAGCCTGCTGCCAAGATGCTAAATGTTGTAAGAAAATTACAAGGAAGCGGGGCCCCAGACGGGCACCCCAGCTCTTTACCACACTTCCTCCCTGCATTGGCCACGTGGCCACGTGATCCTCTATACTATGAACCTCTTCTCTGAAAACATGACTAAGGTACCACAAAACCAAGCTCCTAGAGGCGCCTGGCAATGACGGATTTGCTGAGCTCCCTCTCCTCCCTTTTTCTCCCTCATGCCTCCATATCTTGCTTCCCCGAGCCCCCACGTCCCCCTGCTTTTTAGTTGATCTTTTCCTGGCCCGACCTCGACACCCCTCATCTTATGGCCCTGTCACCCCCATGTCCCTTGTCACCTCACCCCCGTGCCTTATTTCCTCTGAGCTGGGTTTGTCCCTCGAACAGTGGCCCGTGGCCCCCACCCCCTCACTGTTTCCTTGTCCCTCTCCCCCAAAACGTTGGACTCAGTTCTGGGGGGGACTCGATCCCCCGCTCCTCACCCAGACTCACTAGGGCCATTTGACCTCCCCACATCTCTCTTCCCAGGCCCTTCTTTAGTCCAGGCCTACCCGAGACCCCTGGACTCTGCCCTGGCCCTGTGCTCAGCGTCCCCCAGGGTCCCTGCTCCGAAGTCCCTGCTTCCCCGAGGCCTGGACACCTCCCTAGGCTCTGCTGTCGCTCGGCCTCGCTGCCCCAATTCTTCGTGGCTCAGCACTCTCTGTGTCCCACAACCCGAGCCATCCACCACTTCTCTGACCGCACCCCCGCCTCCCTGTCTGCCAGGCTGAGGAACACCCGAGCCTGCAGGTTGGAAACAGAACCGAATGCGCACCTTAACAGTTGTCCATTTAGCAGGAGGTTTTGAGCTTTGACTGTATACTGTAAGACTCAAGAACTGTACACAAACATACTGTTGGAAAATTTGTTTTAGGAATATCAAGTGAATAATAATGATTTTACTCTTGTTTCATTTTGTTTTTGACACAAGACCTTGTTCTGTTGCCCAGGCTGGAGTACAGTGGCAGGATCATGGTTCACTACAGCTGCTGCCTCCTGGGCTTAAGCAGTCCTCCTACTTCAGCCTCCTGAGTAACTGGAACCACAGACGCACATCACCAGGCCCCGGTAAATTTTTTATTTTTTTGGTAGAGACAGAGTCTCATTATGTTGCCCAAGCTAGTCTTGAACTTGTGGGCTCAAGTGATCCTGTCTCGCCTCAGGCTCCCAAAGTGCTGGGATTACAGGCATGAGTCATCATGCCCAGAAGAAAGATTTTATTATGTGGAAATAAAAGGATATTAAAATATAACTTGAAATAACCCATTTCCTTGCAAATGATTTTTCCACCAGTTAATCAAACAATGCCAACAGGAGACACTGTCACATTCTTTATTGAACAAACAATACCTCAAATAACTTCATGTAAATACTACTGGGAAACAGCATTTTATTAAAATGTTTGAATTTCGTATTTTATCAAAGTCTAACATATTAGTAATAATATTTTCTTTTTATTCAACTTTAAAGTTCTATTCAACAATAGCAATTTATAATTTTATATTAATAAAATGTCATTGATAGTTTAATGTTATAACTTAACATTAATGAAGCCAGCACAGATGGTATAATGTTCATATTTTAATTTATAGGTTTAATGTACACATACATAATTCAACATTAATGGCTTCTTTAATTACTCTGCCATTAATATTGTAATTCTATATTATCATTAACAGTTGCCCTTCTATGTTAATATTAGACATTTTAGCATCTGTCAGTTCTATCAAGTTTTTCTCACTGTTTCTTCTTTGAATTCCAGACATGACTGCAGTCCTCTCTTCTAAAATCTGAGGGCTTTCGCTGGCTGGGTGCTACTGGAAGAACTGTAACCTGGTTGTTACCTCAACCGTATTTTCTTTTAAACGTTTTAATTAAAAGAAGTTTTTAAAAATGTGGAAATATTCACTTCTTTAAATACAGTGGGAATAGGTATGGATGAAGTCTGTTTCTCCTCTTTTGATCCAGGGGCACTTCTCAGAACTCTTCCAAGTGCCAGATCCCGGGCCACGGGCAGCTTGGCCCCAGCAGCAGTTCAGTTACCCCATCATGGCTGGGGCACCAGGGGAACCCCACAGGTGGGCAAAAATTACCATAGACTTTAACACAAGCAACCAGCACCAACATCATGGTACTTGATCTTCCGACTTCCTGCACTACCAACTCTATGTCTCATCACATTCTCCTCTGGCCTCTCAGCCCCCAGCACGCATGCTTCAGCCTCTGTTTCTGCTGAGGCCGTTTCTTCATACACCCTAGAACACAGAACACAGGACAGAGACAGAGACTTTAGTAGGAATAGTGACATTTAAAAACTTATCAGAGATATGAAAAACCAACTACATGAAATATGGCAGTATGTTAAGGCTTTGTGAATAAAAACACAATAAAGAGGGGGTGTGTAAAGCTATTTTCCAAACATCCTTCCAAACCAAGGCTTTTGAGGGAGCAAGCCCTCCCAGTAGGTGGCAGGATAGGCCCAGCAGTGTCTTCATCCCATTGCTGTCATGAGTTAGGAAAGGCTGAATTCTATTTTACACGCAAAAGAAAACATTTATTTAATTAAAGATTCAGGCTACAATACAGTTCTTCATAAAACATTAAAATATTTTTATTATCGATATTTTTCTGTTGCTTTGTCTCACGAAAACACGATTTGCCTTTGTGAAACCTGAAGTTTCCTATTCTATCAATGAGAAGGTATATCAAGTGGATAGTCCATCCAGTGTATCCAACATCAGCTACAAAATGTCTCCCTTTTCCCTAATTTTGCCTTTTTTTCCCTTTGTCATTCTTGAGTCTCTGTTAGTGCACCAAGGAAGTGAAGATGTGTACTTAAAGAAATGCCAACATCTGCTGAAGATTAGATTCCATATTTTGTATTTTAGTTGATGTAATGATGACTTTAGTTATAATGACTTTAGTTGATGTAATGATTCTAATGAACGGGAAAGATTTTGTTTCCCATTTTAAAAGACACCATTAAATCATGCTGAATATTTTTAAATTTATTATGGATGTGTATTCAAGGGGTTGCCATTTACCTGCTTCAGTCTTCCCTCTAAACCAATCCTAAGAAATACCTAGGCTGAATTCATATCACATGAAAATTCATCACATGATGTCCTACTTAGGTCAAAAAGTATAAAAACTGACATTATGGAGAAAGATTTCATTGTAACCAGGACAGAAAGACACTAAGGCACACAGTGCTCAGAGCGGCGTGCTGACAAGATCTCTGGTGTGAGGCCATTGCCTGGACACCTGCTGGGCTTTGTCCTGGACACCATTCATTCACTTGAGCATGTTTGGTACCCAGGGTTCCTTCAGGTACATCAGTATTCAGTGGCGTGCCCAGAAGTCACATGACTCTCATGTTGGGGGTGCAAAGTCAGACTTGACTTGCTTTGGGAAGTTTTTCGGCTGCAGGCTGTGTCAGGAAGCTTCATGGAAGGGAAAAATCAACAGCATCAGCTAGGATGGAAGTACGTAAACTGATGATGACCTTGCACATGTGGCTTCATTAGCAATGCATCTGCCAGTCTCCAAAACAGTGCAGATTCAATGCAATCCAGGAGGAAATTGACTCACGTGAACAGGGAAAATGCAACTAACAATTCATGGTGCTTTTTGGTTGTGGAGACCTTTCTCTGTGCTACTGTTTTCCAAAGGAAGGCTGTGTCTTCAGAAACAAATAAACTGATCAAGATATACTTTCAAATGTTTCATGTAGAATTGTTTCTAATCTTCTAGCTACAGGATACTTTGTGACCCAGAGAATGCGCCACTCTCCTGCCTGTGCGTGGGGCTCATCCACTCCCAAGCCATTCAGGGTCTCTCAGTGCTATAATTCAGAGGATCTTTGAGAGAGCACAAGAGAGACTGTTGATATGAATGATTTGCTCTGTTGGCTACAACTGTCTTACATGTGTCATTCAATACCTTTATATATTACACTTCAGGACATTCCAGGTCTCATGCAAATCTCGCAGAGGAAATTTTCCAAGGGTTTTAGACCCTCCTCTCCCATTTGGGAGGTTTTGTTGATTTCTAACTTCAGAATGAGGTGTTGGGACATGCCATGTTCTGGTTTCCATGGCCATGACAGAGCTGGACGACAGGGATGACCACAGAGGCACAGTCCTGAAAGCACTGCACAATAAGAATGCAGAGCATCTACTCAGGGTAGAGGATGGCTACAGAAACACGCTCAATTTGTCATGGCGGGTACAGTGGGCATGGGAAGTGGGCACAGGAAGCACAGCTGGTGTCTTCAGGGGCACCCCCAACCTCTGCCATGATACCAAAGGAAGATGTAACTGACCACAGGGAGGAGGATGCCACATGGTCCTGCTCTGTCCTCTTCAATCTGCTTAGTGCTTTTGCTGTTGCAGAGCTCCTGTGAGGCAGGGTGCTGTGCAGCAGCAGCACTGAGGATGGCGTCCATAGTAACAGCCTCTCAGATGTGTGTGACACACACCTGCAAAGTCAATGGCAGGCCCGGTGCTATTACATGAGCAACTACTTTTTACAATTATTTTAAAACAATATACGGCAACATTGGGAAGCTGCTTTCCTTTAAAATGGTTCAATGTTTTTAGTTTGGACAAGACTTGACTACATTAATTTTCACATGATTGTGCTCAGGCACAAGCTCATGCATGAGGCATGACCAAAAATAGTTCTGGAAAGATAAGGCTAGTCTACAAGCCAAGGGCACGCACATGACAGGGGGCACCTTTCGATGGTGGGGACACAGGAGGAGCATGCTGAGAAACCCTGTGAGCCGACCTTCCCGCCGCCAAGGTTGCAGCCTCCACCACTGCAGCTCTGACTCACAGTTTATATTGCTGAAGTCGAATAAAATATAGAGATAAATCTCTAAACGTAACACTGATTATTTAGGAGGCAAGAATGGCAATGTGGGGCATACTCACAGATCAGATGGTCTTCAGTATGTTCCAAGAACAAAGATAAAGTTGAGAGTTTTTATTTTAAAATTCATGTAGAACCAAAAAGAGCCCACATAGCCCATGGGCAATTCTAAGCAGAAAGAACAAAGCTGGAGGCATCACGCTACCTGACTTCAAACTGTATTACAGGGCTACAGTAATCAAAACAGCATGGTACTGGAACAAAAAGAGGCACATAGACCAATGGAACAGAATAGAGAACCCAGAAATAAGGCCGTATACCTACGAGCATCTGATCTTTGACAAACCTGACAAAAACAAGCATTGGGAAAGGATTCTCTATTCAATAAATGGTGCTGGGATACTGGACCCCTTCCTCTCTCCATATACAAAAATCAACTCAAGATGGATTAAAGCAGAGGTCCCCAATCCCTGGGCAATGGACTGGTACCAGTCTGTGTCTTGTTAGGAACCAGGCCGCACAGCAGGAGGTGAGTGGCTGGTGAGCAAGCATTACCACCTGAGTTCCACTTCCTGTCAGATCAGCAGCGGCATTAGATTCTCATAAGGGTGCGAACACTGTTGTGAACTGCACGTGTGAGGGATCTAGGTTGTGAACTCCCTTTGAGAATCTAACTAATACCCGATGACCTGAAGTGGAACAGTTTCATCCCGAAACCATCCCACTGCCGACTGCTTTCTGTGGGAACATTGTCTTCCACAGAATCAGTCCCTGGTACCAAAAAGGTTGTGGACTGCTGGATTAAAGATTTAAATGTAAAACCCAAAACTGTAAAAACCCTGGAAGACAACCTAGGAAATACCATCTTGGACATAGAAACGGACAAAGACTTCATGACGAAGACACCAAAAGCAATTGCAACAAAAGCAAAAATTGACAGATGGAATCTAATTAAACTTAAGAGCTTCTGCAGAGCAAAAGAAACTGTCAACAAAGTAAACAGAAAACCTACAGAATGGGAGAAAATATTTGCAAACTATGCATCTGACAAAGGCCTAATATTCAGCATCTCTAAGGAATTTAAAGAAATGTACAAGAGAAAAACAACCCCATTAAAAAGTGGGCAAAGACATGAAGAGACACTTTTCAAAAGAAGACAAACATGTGGCCAATAAGCATATAAAAAAAAACTCAGTATCACTGATCATTAGAGAAACACAAATCAAAACCATAGTGCGATACCTTCTCACACCAGTCAGAATGTCAGAATGCCAATTATTAAAAAGTCACAAAATAACAGATGCTGGAGAAAAGGGAACACTTGTACACTGTTGGTGGGAGTGTAAATTAGTTCAACCATTGTGGAAAGCAGTGTGGCAATTCCTCAAAGAGCTAAAAACAGAACTACCATTTGACTCGGCAATCCCACTTGGGATTTACATACCCAGAGGAATATACATTGTACTGTAAAAACACATGCACACAAATATTCATTGCAGCACTATTCACAATAGCAAAGACATGGAATCAACTTAAATGACCATCAATGACAGATTAGATAAAGAACATGTGGCATATAAACACCATGGAATACTATGCAGCCATAAAAAATGAGATTATGTCTTTTTCAGGAACATGGATGGAGCGGGAGGCCATTATCCTTAGCAAACCAAGGCAGAAACAGAAAACGAGATACCACATATTCTCACTTATAAGTTGGAGCTAAATGATGACAACACATGGACACATAGAGGGGAACAGACACTGGGGCTTACTTGAGGGTGGAGGGTTGGAGGAGGGAGAAGGGCAGAAAAGATAACTAATGGGTACTGGGTTTAATACCTGGGTGATGAAAAAATCTGTACAACCAACGCCCATGACAGAGTTCACCTATGTAAACTGATAACAAACCTGCACATGCACCTTCAAACCTAAAATAAAAGTTTTTTTTTTTTTTAAAGAAAGGTGACAGTTTTATTAGAGAAATGTTAGGTACAGCTTGGAAAAAAAGTATATTGGCTCTGGCGAAGCTTCTGAGAGCTGGTGAGCTCTGACTGGTGAGTGACAGCCGGAGGTAAGGTTGGTCTTCGAGTCAGGGCAGTGTGTTTGAGGAAATACGAGCTTAAACTGGTCCTTGGGTTGCAGCAGGCCTTTTCAGCAACTAGCCTTGTGGAAAAATCAATTCTCAGAACAGGTTCTCTTGGTATGATCAGTGCTCTCATCCTGCAAGCCTGTCCCCATGCCATGAGCACCCAGTAGACAGTCCCTCAGGGCCCGGGACCATGGGGCTTCTGCGTCATCGTGGGCAGCAAGGACTTCAAGCATCCTCTCCATTTCCGGGTCACCCCCGGAAGCAAGGCTGCCGTAGCTAATTTGTGTATCGGAGATGTAATCACAGCCATGGCCCAGGGAAATACCAGCCATAGGGCACTCTGGGACACTCAGAACAAAATCAAACAAAATCAAAATTTGCTCTAGGGACCCTCACAGTCCTGTTGCTTTGTGATAGCTTTATGCCTAGCAATAGAAAGGCTTTCTTTGCACCCTCTTTGCACTTCTTTTCTTTGAATATTTGGTGAAAGAATCATTCTAATGACTGCTTTGTAGTCAGTGTGATGTTTGAAAGGGTGCTGTAGATCCAGGAAACCCTGATAGTGAGGCTGTGGCAGTGTACTTAATTTGCATTCAACTTTCTTTTCATTCCATTCCTTTGAGAGAAACAGTCTAAAATGGATCTGTGATATTAAAGCCTGTGGATGGGCCATCAGGTGCAACTGAGGCATATGCAGCGGACTGTGCCCACAGGAAATGTTTCCTAGGAACTTGCACTGTATTCCCTGTTTGATGTTCTAATTATATGCTAAATTGTGTGCCTCTGAGCAGCAGGAACCCTTGGAAGGTCAAGCACCTTCTCTGGGGCAGCAGCACCTCTGCCTGAAGACCCAGAGGCAGAATCTGAGGGCAGAGGCAGCAGCAGGAGCGGGATTGAGGCCGAGGCTGCTTACCTAACCCCATCATGACAGTAGGAAGAAAACGCCCTAGGAATCTCTCAAACCCACTGTTCATTATGACTCTCCCTCCGAAGCTCAGGCATTCCACCCTCCTCGGCCTCCCAAAGTGCTGAGATTACAGGCCTGAGTCACCATGCCTGGCCTAAATACATAAATTTAGAAATATGTGAGACCTTGAGATGAGCAGAGACTGCAACATCCTTCATTTCTGAATGCATTTGTTGAGTCTATAGGAATAATTGGGTGGAAAAGTAAGACCATTATAAGCAAAGCAGCATTAATGCCAAAGGGAGAGGCAAGTTGAGATTTTTACCAGTGCAAATTGGCTGACAGGGCTGCTAATGAAATTCTCCACATAAGGAATCTGGGTGACTAAGCAGTGGTTCTGAAAAACTGATGGCAGGCAGGTTGAAAATAGAGAGACGTTGCTTAAGCCCTGATGGAGGGTGGGGCCTGATCCCATTTTGGAAGCTTCTAGGGACAGAACCCAAGTCATCTAAACTACTGATTAAATTGAGGACATAACCCTCTAGCTCCATAACAAAGGAACAAAGCACGTTCTTTCTGTAAGAACTTACCAGCTTGGGTGTCTGCTGCTATTTTGTATTTAAATTGTGGCACACAATAGAAAACTAGAAGACATGAAAAGTTTTAAGACAATGTGATTCCTGATAAAAAAAATTAAAAAGCCTAATTCTGTGAAGAAAGTTAATGGTAGCTTGAGGATAGCATTGAATCTATAAATTGGCCATTTTCACGATATTGATTCTTCCTATCCAGGAGCATGGAATGTTCTTCCATTTGTTTGTGTCTTCTCTTATTCCCTTGAGCAGTGGTTTGTAGTTCTCCTTGAAGAGGTCCTTTGCATTCCTTGTAAGTTGTATTCCTCGGTATTTTATTCTGTTCGTAGTAATTGTGAATGGGAGTTCACTCATGATTTGACTCTCTGTCTATTACTGGTGTATAGGAATGCTTGTGATTTTTGCACATTGATTTTTTATCCTGAGACTTTGCTGAAGTTCCTTATTGGCTCAAGGAGATTTGGGGCCGAGATGATGGGGTTTTCTAAACACACAAGCATGTCATCTGCAAAGAGACAATTTGACTTGCTCTCTTTCTATTTGAATACCTTTACTTCTTTCTCTTGCCTGACTGCCCTGACCAGAACTTCCAATATTATGTTGAATAGGAGTGGTGAGAGAGGGCTACTGCTGTCAAAACACTTTCAAGGCAATACAATTAGATGAAAGTATTTTAAAAAAAGTTAAAAAGTCAAAAGAAGTAGAACTATAGATGATACAAATACAGAAATCAGTAGATGAAAAAAATTAAAGTAATTTAGAAGAAAAAATGGATGAATTGGTATACAAATGAAGAATTTCAGCAGAGAAAAGGAAAACAAAAAGAGAAAATTCTAGAACTGAGAATTGTAATGTTGGACGTGAACAATTAATCTGATTATCTTAAAGTAGAATGGACACAGAAAAAAAAAGTTATTGACTTCAAATAAAGTCATTTGAAATTCTCTAAACTGAAGCACAGAGAGGAAAAAGAAATAATAATTTTTAAATTGATAATCAGAGCCCTGTAGGAGAATTTTCAAATGGTATCATATTGGTATAGTACAACAAAATTGGAAAATAAAATGGGGAAATAATACCACTTACAATAGTGGTTAAAAAAACACAAAACCATAAAATACTGAATAATAATCGTAAAGAACCACGTGTAAGACCTGTACATTGAAAATTATTGAAATAAAAAACTAAATAGAGAAATAATGTCATAAATTAGAAGTCAAAATGTTAAGAGGCCATTTGTCCTGATATGTATATACTCATAGCCATCATAGTCATATCATTTCAAATTCTAGCATGTTTTTAAATTCTAGAACTGAAAATGTTTATTCCGTATTTTATTAAAAAATGCAGAAGAGTCAAGGCAATTCTTAAAAAAAAAAAGGAGGACTTACCATATTTCCAGGCAGAATAAAACTACATTAATTAAGCCAATGAGTGTTAGTACACAGACAAATATATCAATAGGCCTAAAGAGCGTATACAATGACTTGATTTTGACAAATGCACCAATGCAGTTCAATAGGATAACGGAGCGCTCTCTCTCTTTCTCTCTCTCTTGCTCTCTCTCTCTCCCTCTGGTTTTGCTCTCTCTCTCTCCCTCTGGTTTTGCTCTATTGCCCAAGCTGGAGTATAGGGACATGATCATAACTTAATATAACCTTAAACTCCTGGGCTTAAGTGATTCTCCCTCCTCAGGCTCCTGAGTAGCTAGAACTAGTTTTTGTAGAGATAGTGTCTCACTATGTTGCCCAAGCAGTGTTCTTCAATTTAAAATACAAATATTTCTGGGGAAAAATATATCAAAATGTGAAAAACGGTTTAAAAAATCAGTTAACATTGACCATCTACATTATTTCTTATACTAAAATTAATTCAACGTAAACATAAATGTCAAAAACTAAAAACTTTAAAGCTTTTAGAAGGAAACATGCACAAATTTCCTGGTGTAGCAAGTGTTTGTTTAGGGCAAATAAGGCCTATCCATTTTAAAAAGTTGAAAAATTAGGTTTGAAATTAAGATATTTTGCTCACAGAAAGATAAACTTAAGGAAATAAAAAGATGATTCACAGATTCAGAAAAAATATTCATAAAGCATATAGCTGACAAAGAATGTGTATCCAGAACATATAAGCCCCACAAATCAACAATAACAAAATAATAAGCAACACACTTTTAAAAAATGACCAAAAGATTTGGACAGACACTTAGAAAATCAAATATCCATATAGCAATAAGCTACATTAAAAGGTTCTCAATTGTCATGGCTAATGCAAATTGCATGTACAATCAGATTTTAAAATAAAAACAACTACATATACCAAACAGGCTCATATATGAAAAACCTGAAAAGCAAGGAATGATGAGAATGTAGAGCAACTGGAACTCTTAGGGTGAGAATCTAAAATTGTACTACCTCCTTGCAAAACTGCCAAGTAATCTCCAATAAAGTTAAAATACTTTGACCATATGAACCAGCAATTTCACTCCATGTATGATTGTGTATGTCTGCAATCAGCCATCAGGTAGCTAGCTGGTTTCCTTAGGAAATGGTGCCATTTAGGGCTCTATTTGTGTGTCTGTTATTAGCAGGTTTTGTACTTAATGATGGGGATCATTTGTTGAGCTCTGTATAACCTCCACACATGTCATTAGGGCCTTGTTGTACATGGCTCCATTGAGCAAAGAGAAGAGTGGTGGGGGAAAGAGATTGATTGACATCAGAGAAAGGATCTTGTCTGTTTAATTCTTAAGGTCCTAGGTTGTGGATACCCTCTGGTGGACGTTCATGTGGCACATGATCATCTTTATATGCTGCACCAAGGTATTCATCACCTTACTTCAGTCTCAGCCTTTGTTGTTACCAGTTTGTCAGTGTTGTTCTTTCTCCATCCCTGAATAAGCAGCCAGCATATAGCATTGGCTATAAGCTGGTGTCAGTCTTTATCATTGGTCGTCTCTAAATCATGTAAAGTAAGCAACCAACCCACTGGGAGGATAGCCATTCACTGCTGTCTTTATCTTTCCTTTATTTTAACTCATGGCAGAACATTGTGCAGATTTATTTACCAGCCAGGTTGGTCTTGTTTCATTTTTCATTAACTGGTTTTAGAATACTTTCCACAAGGCTGTAAGTGGTGGAGTAAGAGGCAGTCATGGGAGTGGGCCCTGAAATCCAAAGCACTTTGTGCCGTTTACCCATGCACTCGGCACCTGCCAGTGCTGGATTCCATGCTATTCCCATCTTACAATGCAACAGCTGCTGAAAATGTTCCAATTTTATGATTTGGTAAATTACATAATACCAAGTACATAACAGGTAGTTTCTATTGTGTAGATACTTGGTGTCACATGGTTATGTATTCATAGAGCCCAGTAGCAAACCGGGGACTGCTTTTCAGACGGCATATAGTTGTCAGGGAAAGAGGGAAAGAGAACATGGCTTAATTCCAAAGCTCTCAGGGCCTGCACTGCAGTTCTTATATTGGGGCTTGCTAAAAGCTTTATTCAGCATCTCTCTACTACAGATCTTTCCAAAACAGTTACGATTGTGGGTCCTAAGTTTAAAGGGACAGGGCAGCTTGCACTGCAGCCTAAACTTGCTGCAGAGACTTTTTGCTCCCAAGTCCTGCTCAAAACCATGAGGTGTTCAATTAACTTAGTAAACACCTTGGCACAGTAAGGCTGAATAAGTTATAATTACCCCCAAATCTAGAGCATCACCACCTTTAATTTTTTTTAATTGATTGGCAGGGGTAAATATAGTGGTTGAATTTTACTTTATAAAAGAGATCCCAACATACCACGGATCAGAGGGTCCAGAAATTTCACCAAATGTAGCAGGCCTCTGAGTTTCATGGGTATTATCACCCTCTCTTGGGTACACATGTATTTCTTCCTACTCACTAGGCACAATGAAGAAAATATCATCAATAAAATGAACTAGCAAAATACTTTGTAGGCCATCAGGAAAATTAAGCTCCCTTTAGAATATATTATGGACAGAGAACGGGAGGGCTGATGAGTGACAAGGGCATAATGGTATACTGTTTTTCCTAATATAGAAAGACAAATTGCTTCTAACTAATTTTGCTGGTAGCAATAATGAAAAAAATTGTCAAGTCATTATCTGTATACTAGGTGCCAAGGGCTGTGATGCTTTGCTCTCTAAAAAACACTACATCTAAAAAGATGCAATTAGAATTGCATGAGTGTAACTGGCCAATCATTTTTATGTTTTTATAAGTTGTACAATCTTTACTTGTTGTGATGTCAAGGATATGCTAACCCAATTCAATGAATTGGAAAGTACTGGCTCTTTTACAAATTCTATGTAAAAGTTGGTGAATCCTTAGAATTACTTTTTGAGTGTTTGCTGGAATGTATAAGCAAAGCCATTTGGACCAATTATATCTTGTATATAACTGTATTTTATTATCATTGAATTTCTTTAATATTAAGAAGTCCATTCAGTTCATCTTTTGAGTTTTTCTCTGAAGAAATTTTATGTAAGCTAATCTTATTTTCATAAAACTCATCGTGTTATTCCTATTACATTTCATTCTCTCTACCATGCAATATGTCCCTTTTTTACATTCCAGATATTATTTGTAACTTTTATCTCGATCGACATTTCCAGAAAATTATCTGCTTTTCAGTATTTTCAAACAACCAAATTAGCCTTTAATTTTTTTTCTGAAAATTTCCAACTTTATGTGACATTGCAGTTATCTTTGTAATTTACTTAAAATTGTTGTCAACTGTTTTATCTATGTATGAAGTTAATGTATATTCCTCAGTTGGTGGCTACAATGCTGATTAAAAATTGTACTTACAATTTTATCTTTTATCTAAGTGACCATTTACTAAACAGATATGTTAAAAATCCAGTATGTCAGTGAATTCTTATGGTACTTCATTTTTTTATTGCATATTTGAGGCTTTATTAATATATTCTAGTTAATAATTTTTATAGTGTTTTATAACTTTTTATTCTTATGTAATCCCACCCTCCCCTTTTTTAGCCTAGAATCAAACCATACAAAGGTGGAATATGGTTTCTTCGGACATGGAAAGATTCAAACCATTAGGATGTTCTTCAGCAAAATAATGGGGTAATCCATGAGAAAGAGAGCCATGGAATCTAAAAAGCAATGGAACAACCCAATTAAACAATGAAGGCAAGTCCCAGAATGAGATCTCTGTAATATAATAAATCTAAACTATAACCAGTTTGGACTGAGAAAGACAATGAAAGACTGGAAGTTTGGTAGCTGGAGAACAAGAAAAAAGGCTTTATAGCATATAATCTATATTTATGAAGTTAAACATTAATATAATGAAAACAAGTAATAATATATAGGGGAAAAATCAACTAGACACTCAAAAAGGGGGAAAACTGGATGAGAAAAATGGTTCCCAGATAGGAAATAAAATGAAAAAGAGCACACTTTTAAGCACTACGTAAAAGACAGCGTCTTTCAGACTGGATGCCTAGTGAAGGAAATTTATATTCCAATATGCTACTTGGATTAGTAGAGTGCTATATTTATTTGGTCATTAAAAATGCCTGTGGCATAAGGGTGACGGGAAAAGAGACAAATGTTAATATTATTATTGTAAAAAATAAGCAGTCAAAAGATTATTGAATATATGGATGTTTGTATATATTTTTGAATTTAAATTATAAATGATAGGATATTTAAAATTATGTAAATATAAAAAATTAGAAAGAAAAAACTATTTGCAATCTCAATGCTCATGATTCATATTGAAATCAATTACTATTTTTTAAAGTTAATAAATCAATAAATACAGGTAGAAGTATATTTTCTGCAATTATGACAATACACATTTACCTATGTAAAACTGATGAAATTACTCAAGATATTCCATGTGTTTGTGGTCAGCTACTACATCTCACATTGAAGATAAGACTTGGACATTTGTACTCTACAAATAAAACTGTGAGTCACTTTGAAACTTCACCACATCACCTGTGTTTTCTTTCTAAGACACATACACTTGTTAGAAACTTCACTCATCAAAGAAAGACTTGAGTGGGCTAACTGAATGCTGGTTGTGAGGGAACCAGTATGGTCATACCACTGTGAAAAAGAGTAGTTAGTTTGTTGTCAACTCCAGCCTAGAGTGTTTGATTGATATCTGGGTGACATATACCAACTCTTGGACCAAGATGGACAATAAATTAAAAACAAAACAAATAACCTCAACATTTAGAAACTGAATCTTTAACCAAACAAAAGATAAGTAGGAAGCTAGTGAGTATGTTCTGGGATCACTGCCTGAGTCCAGAGGGTTTTTGACCAACTGTCTATCAGACAGTCACTGCTTGCCTGTGTATTCTTCTGGCATGAAAGTATAGCACCAATTGAGACATGCTAGCTTTTTATCTCTTAATCTGTAAGCCCATGGTTTGCTAGTGAGTAGAATGGTGATAGGGTCTGAAGACGGTTTTCAGCTAACCTGGAAAAGCTAATTATTTATGGTAATGTAAACCTATCAACCATTGAGTGAGTAGAGCTGTGACAGCCTACAACCAGGTGAAGTAATTTTTACTGTCTTGGTGACCATCAGCATGACACAACATTAGATGGAAACCATATTACTATTAAATTAAGGCATCCAAATTTATTTTTAGAGCATGGTTTTCTCTTAAGTACGTTATTATAAGTCACTTTACAGCATCTAGCAATCCACTATCCTGCCCTATTGCTCCTGTATTTCACAAGTGAATGTCTTCCTTAAAATAGCCATAATACTTTCTTTGCTCCCAGCCCCCAGGGAACAGCGTGTTTTAATTAACATATACGTTACACAAATATCTGCTCATCTTAGTTTTCTGCATAAAAGGGACAGAAATTTGTTCCACCAAAGAAGTAAAGTCAACACGTTCAGAGGGTGTGTTGCAGGTATATTAGCATTTCAGAGGCACAAGTGTCATGACTGGTTTAACTAAACAAAGCTATAATGTACATTTCAGAAAACTGCCAGGGAGAAAAATCAATTCTGTATTTGAGTTGAATTCAAATTGATCCAGCACTATGTATCTGCATTCTGCATATCCCTGCTGGGATTTCTACAAACTATTTGCAATGAAAGGCTTATTTAACTTTGTTTAGAGAGAGTCATATATTTGCCATTTTTCTTCAACTGAAAGGTCTGTTCTTAGAAACTTACGGAAATAAGTTGTATCCTCAAAAGTGACTACTGTTGACCTATTTTTCAATTTTTATATAGGTATAATTATTAAAATTTTAAGATTTGATTATAAATTTATTCATTGTAGGAGATGGACTAAGTAAATTGGTACTGGCATATATAATCTAATGTCAGATTAAGCAATGGTAGTGAATATTATGCCATGTATATAGTGTTTCTATAATTGATAAAAGATTGGTTTGTAAGGTAAATCTGATAAGTAAAGGAATTTGTATGACATTTAGTACTTATTATTTTTTTAATCTTTTCCAAATCTTAGGATGAGGCAAGATGGTGTTGTGTTGTCATTGTATTTGAAATAACAATGCATATGAAAAGTCAATAAATTAAAATTTTATACTTAAAGTCATTTTCAGTTTAAATAATTGAATCAACAAAATATATATATATATATATTTTTTTTTTTTTTTTTTTTGAGACGGAGTCTGGCTCTGTCACCCAGGCTGGAGTGCAGTGGCCGGATCTCAGCTCACTGCAAGCTCCGCCTCCCGGGTTCACGCCATTCTCTGGCCTCAGCCTCCCAAGTAGCTGGGACTACAGGCGCCCGCCACCTCGCCCGGCTAGTTTTTTTTGTATTTCTTAATAGAGACGGGGTTTCACCGTGTTAGCCAGGATGGTCTCGATCTCCTGACCTCGTGATCCGCCCGTCTCGGCCTCCCAAAGTGCTGGGATTACAGGCTTGAGCCACCGCGCCCGGCCAAAATATAGTTTTTTGAGTAAAAAATAAATTTATAGAATTTGACCTTTGTTTTAAGCTACTGTTTATTTGCTGCTCCAGTTTCAGTGTAAAACATTCCTATTCATTATTTAAAATATAAAGTGTGATAAATTCATCTTAAAAAATTAAAAAAAGTTCAGGCAGTTACTCCACATTATCAAACTAACTATGTAGACCATCAAGGCTGTAGCATCACAGAGCTCCTGTTGGAATCATTCACATAGAGGAAACTGAGAATGGAAACCCCTGTTGTGCAATAAGGAACATAAATGGAGGTTCATGGTTCTGGGAAAGCCCTGCAGCCTTCATGAGGACTGTGAATGCTTTTCTTTTCCTTCGTGTCAATTACACAAAAAGGAGGACTTGAAACTTCACCTGCTTTCTAATGTGCTCAGAACTTTCCCCCTTCTCTCTCTAATTGACAGCACTTTGAGCAGCCTGAGTAAGTACTTCATACTGAGTATCTACCAAAGGTGATTCGCCTTATTGTCCGACCTGTCTAGTTATCCTGTCCAAAGTAAGATACAGTACAGAGCCATTAAAAGGAACTACCCTCTTATTCTGTTAAAATGAAAGATGGGAACAATAACAAAGAATTCTTCAATGGCCCTGCATGGAACATGACCATATGTCCACATTTGCCATTATGACCAGATCTGTAAGATCTTAGTTTGCAATGTGGCACACAGTCATTTTTCATCTTGGTTAGGCTACAAGATGGGAGCCACAGCCTGTCTATTGGTTAAAAGATTAATCACCCAAGTAGTTTCAGGCCTATTCTAATTGATTTGTTTCCTAACCATATCTTTAAAATAAGAATAATTATTTTTTGCCTAATGTAGTGAGATGGAACTTATTAACTCATAGTGGTCTTAGATCTTTTCTTGTTAATCTTGAATTTAGTTCCCCTGAAGAAATACACACACACACCTGTGTTTATATATATATACACACACATACACATATATATAATCACAGAAATATTAGTCACAAATAAAACTTTTATAAATTGCTTTTTGTGACAATGGCCTTGGATCCTTCCAACTCTGATATAATAATCACCAGCTGAAGATGTCTCTACATCCTTTAATTTCTTCAATTTCTCTACAACTTCTTGCCATGTTCTATCTATTGTTCCAACTGCATGTTTCCTTGTTACTTTTTTGTTAATTATCAATATGCTTATGTCAAAAAGGTGTCAATGAACAGTGTTTGGGTAAAGACTCTGATAATAGAAAACTTGGTGAGAAGAGGGCATAATACTCTATTGTAAGGAAATTTCCCATAAAATTATATCTATACAGAATAGATTTATGACGGGTGAGTAGCCATACTCATGGAAAAGCCCTTTGATTGTGCCCTTCATGCTTTTAAACATGCAGCAAATCAGTAATTCTTGATAGAGAGAGATTTGGAGATTTGAGAAATAAGTTGAAGCTGCAGTTTTGGGAAGCAAAACAACAAAATGAGACTCATGCAGTTTTTCATCTCTGAAATGAAAAATAAGCTCATGGGAAAAAATTGACATTGACATCTAAAACGCTGGCCATTTAGAGACACAACTCTCATTGGCTCTGTATCAAAGATCTCTTTGACATTACATCGATCAGATTTTAAATTTATGAGAAAAACACAGCAAAATGTAGCTTCCATCAGACATGATATGAACTACTAGCTTGAAGTAGTTCATATTTCATCACACTACATTTCTGTCAATGATGTCACATCTTTGTTAACCTAGGTTTTCATTTATTGCTCCGATAAAAAGTGCACAGAAATCAATATGAAATTGGAAATGAAGGTGATAGCATCCAAACAGATTCCAAAATTTGAAAAGTTCAAGGAACATAAATCGACTCAGACTCCTAATGACTTGGTAATTGCGGTAATTTAAAAATAAAATAAAAATATTTTTTCATTTATGCCTATATTTTTCCTAAAGGCTACTAAATTCTTAAGACATAAATTGTTTGGACCTAACTATTCATAAGCAGAATAGTTAAACATTGTTTTTGGCCAATTACTGAGACACAAACGGTTTGTGGATCAAGGAAGTTTGGGAATCTCTGAATCACACAATTTTGTTGTTTGACATTGTTCAATCATTTGACTGTTGATTTTGCTTTAACAATAATCATAAAAGGCCAAGTGACATTCTAGGAAGTTTTTTGTTTTTTGATTTGTGTGTGTGTGTGTGTGTGTGTGTAATTCCTATACTCTGTGACTAAATAGTCCCCAGTTCCCCAGTCTCTGCCTATAAGTGAATTGAGGCAGGGTTTTCTTAATTAGGTAGTTGAGCAGCATATACTGCTTTCCACAGCTCCTCCTGGAGTGAGACTGGTGAGGCTGCTCCATGGTGGACATGGGATAAAAACTCTTTGGTAGGAAGACTGACAAGAATATGGAACATGAGGTGTTAGTGAAAAACCATTTCACGCTGTTTGATGAAAACAATGAAACAACTGTTTGGTATCTCATCCCTAGATCAATCTAAGAATGTTAAAATGTCCTCACCCTGGTTCTTATCACAAAGAATGTGGACATTCACTTGAATCTTTGGGGCAATATTGTCAGCCAATTATCAGGCCCTGGCCCTCTATCCTTGTCAAAAAGTCTTTACTCTCCAATGTGCATCTCAAATTCCTATTCCTCCTAAGCCCTGCTTTAATCCCCTAGATGCAATTAGTGAAGCCCTCTTTTCTGCACCCATCCATAGCATTGTTTCTTGTTGTTTATATATGCTTTCCCTAGTTTGTAAATTATTTAAAATAGGAATATTCTCAGGAAACCTTTTTCAAGTTGTTCTAATAGGCCTTCTGCTTTTATGAATAACTACAAATTTAATTATTTTTCTTGTCTTTTGGAAAATAAATATCATTAATAAATTATGATCGTTGCCCATTGCAGGAACTTAATCTTATGGAATGCATAGAAAATGACAGTAATTCTATAATATCTGAGGGTAAATGGATGAGGCCATGACTGACTAAGATACTGACTGGCTTTGGTCACCCCCATGGTGAAGAGAAATCACTATTCCAGCACACCTGAAACCCACTTGTAGCACACTATGTACTCAGCATTATTAGTTGATAAGGTGAGTTTTATCACGCTTTGGTTACACTAACATCATTGCATAAATTTCACAGAAGAAAACTCACAAGCATTATAACAAATGTAATACATAAGCTTGTAAAATTCCCGTAAGATCTCTCTATCCCAAAATAATTGAGCTAGATGTTTAATGTTGTTATTAAAGAACTATGCAGAGCTTGGCATTAAAACCATTTCTCCCTGGGGCCTCTGCCCACAGGGGAATCTTCTGAGGTGAAGTGATTGAATGCTAGTCTTTTGAGATTCCATTACTATGATCATTTCTTATTCATGCAGTATTTGCTGGACTAACATGTAGCACAGACCAAGCATACAGGTAAATGGACCCGCCATATAATCCAGGGTAAGCAGTGTAGGAAGTCATGAAACTGTGGTGCCATGGATCATATCATGTTTAAAATACTCTTGTAGCTGCCCGTAACATTCAGAATTAAACATTAGCTCCTCACCATGGCTTCCTTGGTTGCATGTTGTATACTAATTCCTCTAACCTCATTCAATCACTCTGCAGATATTCATTGAGTATTCCAGATATTTGGGATAGATATGTGAGCAAAATTAAGATCTTTGCCCTCATGGTGTTAACATTGAAATCCAAAGAGAAAACAGACAAACTATAAATATGTAGAGTAAATAGAACGTTAGAGGCAATCAGGCAATGGAAAAAAAGAAGAAACTGGGGAGAAGAAACTGGATTGAGAAAACCAGCAGGAAAAGGGTAAGCAGTTCTTTTCTGTAGAGAATCAGATAATGTTTTAGGCTTTGCAGGCCATACAATTTCTATTGCAACTACTCAACCCTGTATTGTGAGGACAGCTATAGACAATACATTAATGCATGGGTATGGCTGTGCACCAGTAAAACTTTATTTGCGAAAATGGGCCGTTGGCATGATCTGGGCCAAGAGCTGTAATTTGTGAACTCTGGGATTAGAGTGTTGAATCCTCACTGGGGAATGTTTCAATGAGAAGGTAGATTTGAGAAAGGACTTAAAAAGACTTTTTACATTTCTAGCATACACTTAGCACCGAGAGTAGTACCTGGCACACAGTAGATATTAAATAATTATTTGTTAAATGAATTAAGTGGACACTCAAGGCATATTTGTTTAATCAATGAGTGAATGTCATTTCTAAAGAGTGCACTTAACATTTAGTTCCAGCAAATTGCCATGAAAGATTGAAGTATTTGTTACCAGATTGTATAAGTTTTCAAGAGAACCTAGAACTCCAAATTTTTATGTAAAAGCTCTCAATTTTAAATAACTGTAATTCAAAAATAAAAGCCCTTTGCATATGAAACTGAATCTTTCTGCAAGCTAGTTTTCTGGGACCTCTACTGTATACATTCACAGGGTAAACCAGTTGGTGTTTGTGAGTCTGTTTTCTACACTGCAGTGTGGAAACTGACTTAGGTGACTTGTTAAAGTCAATGGCTAGTTAGTAGTAGCACAAGGCACAAATTCACTTCTTCTGACCTCCTACTTTTATTCTCTGCCTATAAGCACTAAACATGTTAAAACCGTTTGTCCGGTAGACGCAATATGCTCTCCTAAGGAAGTGTTCATAGACTTCATGTACAAATTTTGAAACCTATAGCAGTTTATGGAATACACATTTTTTTTTACTCATATCTTTTTACCTGGCTTTCCTCCCAAGGAGTAATCGTCCCAAATCTTTGAGTTTGTCTGGCATAATTTTCAAGTAAAGTAAAAGTCAGAAGGGATCACATTTCATTCAACAGTGTGCCTCTGAGTGTGAGCACCATATCTAACCAATGGTAGATGTTTAGCATATATGATTTGCTTAAATGAATGAAAGAAATATGTAGTGATTAAAATATTTGGGAACTGGATGTAACTGAAATATTATTTCAGGCATGTATTATTGGAAAAGCAATTTTACTCAAGCCATGAGTACTAAAACTCTAGTATTATTGACATCAATTAAATATATGGATAATTGTTGAATCTGTAATGAATGAAAAACTTGAATGACCTAAGGCTCCCAACTCTGAATATGCAATATAATACTAATTGTGGATAATGTTTATTGCACTTTTGATTTGTCGTGAATATTAAGCATTTTCTATTTTTTATTAGTGTCTAACTTTAGAGGGACATAATTTCATTATCTTCCATTTCGTGGGTCAAACAACTGAGGCACAGAGAAGTTATATTCCTGGTGCAGGGTCACATAGGCAAGAAAGGGCCTAGTCATGGTTTCATCTCCAAAGCAGCCTTTCTTCAACTACTAAGGCGGCTTTGATGATTTAGCTAAAGTGAACTTTTCAAAGCAGAACTCTGGGAATTGTTTCCTCAATTACACTATTCAAATAAACTATTCTCTTTTCACTCACTTTTTTATTTTAAAATTATGGTACCATTATTTTAAAATGACACAGTCAGCTAGTTGGAGGACTTACCTAGATGTTAAATGGTTAATAGAGGTCACAGTATAAATGAAAACATCCTTTAATCTGGTCGTTGTGTCACATTTCTAACATTTCCATTTTCTTCCTTCTCTCATATCATTTATATATCAGTGTTTGATAATTACAGTGGTTTGTTCTAATATTATTTGAGTTCTAAATGTTCCCTAAAAGCTACTCTATGTCATCGTTAACTGGCAATGTTTCCTAGTATGCCTGATGGTGTGGAGGGGTAATATTCCCTTTTTTTCTGTCAGTGATAGCAGCTGTCAACCCCTAAAACACTGAAAAACTGATATTAACAGTTTTTGTCAAAGCAAGGGCAAGAGACTTCAGAGGTGAATAAATCTAGAACAGCCAACACTGCAGTCTCTTGAGCAGTTTGTTTGTTATAAATACAAATCAATACCACAAGTGGCACCTTTTTGCTTTCAACACCTATGATTACAAACAATTATCTTCATAAAATGGTCTCAGCTTTTTAATGTGTTGTTTTAGATATTACTGAAACCTTATAAAAGCAACACTTTCTACAAACAGGATCAGTGTTTGATGTGTATTAAATGAGGTCAGATAGTTAAATTTGAAAAAATAATTTATAAATATTCAGATAAGAAAATTAAAATTACAAAAGCAGAGTTTGTCATCATTAAGCTGAATTACAACTGTGTGTAGTTAATGCTATATCTACATGGCTACGTTTTGGTTAAAACAGTTTTAGTAATCAAATCATCTACCTCATTCTCCAATTTAACCACCTATTTCATCTGTACACTCTAACATTCAGTACACATTCCCTTCAGAAATGACCTAGCTTTCATCCAGTTCAGCAATTAGGGTAGCTGCAACCCATGATGTGCTATCATCCCCCAGCTACAAAACAACATACAATATTTAAAGGTTAAAAACTCATTGAGAATTTATGAAATGGTAATCCATTCTGTGTTCATGAAAATAGGCAATCCTATTTGAAAATCTTTAAACCAACGTAAACTCTAGAAAATTCAGTGTTGAAGTATGGGAAGAATAAAGACTTTGCACTACTATGGTGTGTAACAATGCAGTGTCAGACTCGTCATTTATAGTAAATGCCTTGATTGGACTTTCCTCTGGACTGTCATTATGCTGCTGAAGATCAAATTTGCTCAAGTCTGTGGGAATTCCATCATATTTTCTTCCCCCTAGTTCCAAACAGGAAGAGAAGGGTTTTGAGGTCCCTTGGCAAAACCAAAAAGAAAACACTCACACTCACAAACAATGTGAAAACAAAATGGCAGACCTAATCCTTGACTCCATGTCCAAATGACGTTGAGGCAATATTACTTTTGCAACATTTGTATTCTGCCCAATATATCACATCATGAGATTCCTCAAAAAACTTGGAAGTCTGAGAGCTGCAAAACAGAAAGCAGTTAAGTTGATGTCTACATTTGGATTTCTTTTTCAGGTTACATGTCTAAGTGTCTATCGTAGGCTAAGGTTAGAGGCTTCTGTTGGGGAGCTGTGCTTTTGATGTGGTTTTGGCTTCTTACTGCAAAGGGAAAAAAATTCCTCAGATAAAGTTAAGTTCACAGAGCTCTGTTTCATCCGCCAAAGACAATTTTGAGTTATAGAAATTCAAGCGGTAAAATGACAAAAAGATTCATTTCTCTGGATGCGGTTTTCTTTTGTGAATATTGAATACTTTCACCCTCTGTTAGGGAAAGCAATCATTTCACACAATCTTAAAATTGGGTTTAGTGGAATGAAGGAACTTAGTAGAAGGGCTGTTTTCCTTTTATATTCTTGTTGATACACAACAGGGATGTCTTTCCTCACTAATTTTTAAGCTACTGTGACCTTCACATCACAGATGCTCAACATCTAAGTGGCTGGAGCAGCCAGGCCTCACCCTGGTCTTGTTTTTGAGTAAACATGCTTCTGTTCTGACCTGGAACTTGACATTTAGGGGCCAAGATGCCAGAGTGTGTCAGGAAAATTTCACCAATTCTACTCCTTGCAAAGTCATTCTCACCTGGCTGTGAGATATATTGTGAGATATTGGGCAGAACACAAATTCTGCAAAAGTAATATTGTCTCAACTTCATTCTCACCTGGCCTCTGCTTTACCTGAAGTCCATTAACTTTACCAGGTCAGAGAAGGCTGCTTTTCCTTCTCATGGAGAGAAAAGCTTAAGTTGATCAACATTCCCAAAGCACAGAGTGATGCCTCAGATGTAGGGCAAAATACTGTTCAGCACACTTCTTGTTTCTTAGTATGGGCAGATCTCAACTTGTATTTATAAATGCTTGTAACCTTTAATTCTGGTACTCACTTCTCTCACCTCCACCACACTCACCCTCCTTCCTCAGGGCATTTGCTTTGCCATGCTACACAGCCTGACTTCATGTCTCTCCCTGTGTCCAACCTTTCATGCTTTCATTTTATATTAGCATCTGTTGCTTATTGGATGCATACTAAGTGCCAAGCTGTTCTGCACATTTTAGACAAAATCTCTCAAAACATCCCAGAACCACCCTGCAAGGGAGGCATTAGGATTATTGCTACTTTACAGAGAAGGACTACTGAGGTTGTTTACCTTCCCTCAGGTCACTGAGTGGCAGAGCCTGCGTTCTAGGCAAATCTAACAAATTGAACTGTGCTTTTAACCTTTTTAATACTCTCTCCAATATCTCCATATATATATATATGTATATATATGTGGTATTCATTTGGCCCTTGGTAGAAATGACTTTGTCTACACATATGAATTAAAATTTATATTCTGAGTGAATCTAATTTGAAAACAAATTTTAATCTGTAGAATTCAGTGGCATGTGGCACAGTCACAGCACATGTACCATCACCATTATCTAGCTCCAGAACATTTTTATCATGCCAAAAGGCAACTCTGCACCCCTCAAAGCAATCTCTCCCCCATTTCTCCCCACTCTCAGCCCCTGGCAACCCCTCACCAGTCAACTTTCTGCCCCAAAAGATTTTTATGTCTCATATAAATGGAATCATACTGTATGTGGCCTTCTGTGTCTGGCTTCTTTCACTTAATGGCTAAAATGGTAAATTTTATGTTATGCAAATATTACTGCAAAACAAAAATTAATAAAATTAAAATGGTTGTAGGGAGAAACTCTTAGTTTAAAATGCTCAAGTTTTCATTTAAGGAGTAAAATTAATTTTTTGATTGATGTTTGAAGCAAATCATAGAAGTTAAACAAATAAATTAAAAATGGTTTTGGCAGAACCCCTAAAAAGAACTCGGTGCCCCCCACCCTGGCACTCGGCATGTACCGCTCAGCACATGCTCATTGAAAATGTGCTGAGTGCTGGGCAGGGATGACTGCAGGCAAACAACTTCCAAACAGAGAAGCTGCAGAGATGTAAAAACATGATTCAGAATTTTCTCCAGAGGAGCTTCAGCTTTCAATTTCCTGCTTTCCAGGTCCTCTCCAATTCTCAAAAGGGTGCTGCATAATTATCTGAATAACATCCAATTTAACTTTATCTATACTAACGTATAAGTATGTTAAAGTGACTCTAATTATACTGATGGGCTCAGGCCCTGGCATGAACCCCATTTTACACGGAGGCCTGGGCCTATCACTCCATGGCATTTAAAGGTGCTAAGAAATCACACACACACCAGAGGTTGAGGTAATCTGAAAGTGACAGCCTGTAAATCTACCCTGGTTGTGGCGGTGGTGATGGGATGGGTTGTCTTAATGGCAAAAAGAGTAAAAGGAAGTTCATCTGAAATTGCAGCAGGAGTCTTCTCCCTCCCACCTCTCTTGTTTTGTTTTTTGTTTGTTTTGTTTTTTTGTGGGGGAAGGGAGCAAAGAAGAGAAGGGTAAGAAATGTAGGTGTTTCCCAAACAGAGATTTTGGCAGTCTGCCCTTAATTGGCATTTGCTAAAGGCCACTGGGCAAAGAGAAATTGGAGAATCCTGAGAATTGGGCAGTTGAGAATGAGAAGCCAGGAGAAAGGCTAGAGGTGTTCATATCTCCATGAAGAGACAGTACCGCCACCTGGGAGACAAGTCACCTTAGCCTCTGTGATCCAGGGTTGGAATATTCTATTCAAAATTTCCACAAATATGTTTATATCACTTACCATGTTTGGAATCATGTTCACTGTGGCCACCGTTGGAGTGAAGATGGGGCTACTAATAGGTAGGCCTTGGACCTTTGTGGGCCATGGTGTGTGCTGGGGATCACTGAGATTAGAACCTCATTTATCACGCATCTTTTCATGTTGTGCAACCTCCCAGTTGCCAAATACTAAAATCACAACTCTGAATGCATGAGATCTGAGAAGTTTTATGGCTTAGAATAGATCAGCCTCCTCTCTAATGTTAATCTCTGAACTACTGAAAATGGTGGTACTTTGCTGCATAGCAGTGGCTTTGCAAGGCTTTCTGGCCGGTAAAAAAGAACCCCAGGAGGAGGAGCTGAGGGGCAAGACTGCACTCAGCAAGGCCAACATGGAGGAGGCCAGCAAGTAGGAGGCTAGTCTTTAGAGCCTCTGGTTTGCTTTCCTTTCTCCCTACGTATCCATATTTTTCCTTTAGAAGCAAGTTTCTCATTTTCTCCTCCTCCACCCTGGTTTTAGAAAAGGTATGATCACCTCCCTCACTCACTCAATCAGGACCCATAAATGCCTGGTACATAGGCCACCAAGACCACCAGTCATCCTGTGCCCAGGTGGGCATCTCGAATCCATCACTCTAATCTCTCCTGTTGAGCTGAGGTGTGGCCCCATCATTCTTCCTAATGGAGCACTCTTGACAACCATAGCCACTTTTAGAGTTGGCACAAAGCATAAAATTTTGCAATCTTGGCTGAGAGAGATCACTGGCAGACACATTTTAAAGTGACCTCTTTTAGGGTCATTTGCATTTTAGCAAAAGACAAAAATGCAGTAAGCCAGAAAAGTGAGCTCATTGTGGACTGACAAGCCTCTGGCATTTCTCAGCAAGGACTCATTCTCAGGCCAGGATAGGTAACTAGTTTGATGAAAGCAGCAAAAATCTTTCGTTTTGGCAGCCACTTGTGAGAAGTAAGCCTTTAGAGGTGCAAGCACCACTCTCAAACTTGGGAAGAATGAGAGTGCATTACAGAACTGTGCTGGGCAAGGCAGAATGGACATCATTATCTGGTGTAACTTCCAGTTGCTACATCTAGGATAACAGCAAACTCATCCACTGGTCATCCCCATTAAATTATCTCATGGATATTTACTGCCAGGGGAGAAGGGGCATCAATAATATTTCTGAAACTCCAGACACTAACGGTAGATGTTCAAAGGCTAGTATCTGAACGAAGTAGTCTTTAGAAGACTATTTTTTGACATTTTCTCAGAAGCATTTTCAAATTTTATTATAAATTGCTTTCATCTGAAGTATACACCAAAGACTTGGCATATTATAGCAGTTCTCTTGTCCTAAGGCTTCTATTTTTATAAAAATGCAACATCTCTAAAATTGTCATACCCTAACTCTTCTGCAATCCATTTAATAGAATTAGATGCTGTGAAATATCCATCTGGGTTTCTTTAGGCGGCTCATATGTAACAGTAAATCGTACATGTTTTTGTATCAATAGATCTGTACCAGGTCTACAGCTTACTTTACCTGTGAAACAAGGAGTCTCTAGGAAATTTTGAAGCTATAGACATTATGTTGAGCCTTAAGAGTTTTGGGGATTACTCAAGGGAAAGAAACCATGAAGGCTCAAAGACCAGTAGAAAGAGCATGCACTCTAGGGATAGGCAAATCTGGGATTGATTTTATCATGCTGGTGACCTCAGAAAAGTTATGTAATTTCACTAAGGACAAATTACTCTTTAAAACAAGGATGGCAGTAGCAACACCTCCTTGGATTACTATGATTGAATACGGCAATGTATGTAATATTTGACACATCAATATTTTTTCCCTAGACTCTTTTTCTAAAAATCATGAGCAATAAATTAGTTTTTACCAATATACTCATTTATTCATCCATTTATTTGCTCAATAAATCTTTCTCAAATTCATGCTTTAAAACAATCCATAAAGTATAGTCATTACCTCTCCCTACCCAAACTCCCTGGGGTTTGATAGAGGAAGAGGATGTTTATATGAATAACTACAATATTAGCATAGGAAAATTGTTGGTATTTGAGTTTTATAGGGATGAATGAACAGGTAGAGCACCAATAGCTAACAATGGGATACAAGAAGTAAGCCACAGAAGCAGAAACTTCCTTGGGAAATCAGAAGGGCAGTACCCTAAGGGCCTGACACGGTTAGGCTTTCTCTACCCAAATCTCTTCTTGAATTGTAATCTCCATAAACCCCATAATCCCCACGTCAAGGGAAAAACTACGTGGAGGTAACTGAATCATTGCTTCCCCCATGCTGTTCTCATGATAGCAAGTGAGTTCTCACAGGATTTGATGGTTTTATAAGGGGCTCTTCCCCCTACCCTCAGCGCTCAATCCATCCTGCCACCCTGTGAAGAAGGTGCCTGCTTCTCCTTTGCCTTTGGCTATGATTATAACTTTCCTGAGGACTCCCCAGCCATGCAGAACCGAGTCAATTAAATCTTTTTCCTTTATAAATTACCCAGTCTTGGCTATTTCTTCATAGTAGTATGACAATGGACTAATATAGTGCCCTAATGTAAAATTACTCCTCCTAAAAATGTATCTTTCAGAAAGAGGCTATAGTCTTATATTCAGTGACTATAAAATCTTTTATATAATGAGGGGCTACATTTGTTACACAAAAGCTTTTTTTTAAAGAAATGGAAATCATAAATATACACGCAGGGCAAATAAAACGGCCATCTTTCCTAATATATGCAGACAGGTACTTAGACGTTAGGATAAAACTTCTGAAACAGCAGCACAAAGAGATCCAAAGATGTGCCATACCTCAAACAACTTGGTAGAAATAAATATACTAAACCTGATACTGAAGTGAACTGTGGAAATAATAACTAAAGCAGTGACAAGAGTGACTTATCTGAAAGATAGATGAAGATATTGAATAAAATTGTTATGAATATGAAATTAGAGAAAATGAACATATTATATAATACTGTATTTATATATAAGATAATAAATGGAACTGTCTAATTTAGCACATTGATTAAATATTAGCCTAGACAATTTACTCTTTTATCTAAATCAAAAAGTTTATTTAAAAAGTCATTTTTTTTTCTTTTGGTTTTTCTATTTTCCTTAGTCAGAACATGATGACTTAAATGTATTTGGACCTATACAACACACCAGCCTGTACAGGGTGCAGGGAATTAGGAGAAGGTAAATTTGAAAGAGTTGTTGGGCTCCAGTTGTGGAAGATTTTAGTCAACTGGTGAGGCAGCCAAAGCATGACTTTAGTTTTCCTGTTGGTGGGAAGCCAGAGCTCATGTGTGAGTAGGAGAGAGCTGATCCCTGGAGCTAAGCTTCAGAAAGACGAATCTGGCTGTAGACTGCAGATGGAAACATGTGTAATAGGTCCAAATAAGAGTGCTACTTCAACAGGGACATTATTAAAGGCAGACACTGGGGATGAAAAAAAATAGTTGTGAGAAGTAACATGCATAAATATTTATATAATTTGGCTACTGAAAAGTAAAGAGAAATTTCATTGATATTTTATATATAAAAATGTACCACGAAGCAATATATTGCTGTAGCAAAACTGCACTTGTAGCCCATAAATATATCTTTAAAAATTCTCTAGAAAATAGTTTATTAACAGAATTCACTGATGTACCTAATTAATTCCCAGAGCCTAGAGTCATGCAGTAAGGGGCCTTAATAAATATTTGTTTTTGAAGGAATAGATTATGGTTAACACATTTTTAGACTGAAGGGAATGGAGAAAAATAAAAAGGCAAAATGAATGTGTTACTACATGTTAATTTTTAATCTTTTAAATATTTAAGGGAAAAGGGAACCATAGAATCTGGATTTGGGGATGTGGCCACAGTTAAAATTCATCTAAGCTTTTATAGACCAATAGACTAATTACCTTACACTTTGTTGGCCTGTTGGTTGCTATAAAAGCACTTTCCTATTGGCCAAACCTTCATGTCCTTTGCTGCAATTTAAGAAACTGCCCCCTTGTTTTAATATTTTCTGGTGGTGAATGCTTCCTATCCCTCTAAACCTCATACAAAGCTTTCAAATTTGCTTTTGCTCATTAAGAGTAGATCTAAGCCATACTAGCCAAACCAATCAATTTGAATACAAATATCTGTAAAAAAAAAAAAATGGATTCTAGGATGAATGACCAACTGAAGATGATACTTTTCACAGCAACAAGGAAAAGTTAGTTGGATAGAAATCTAATTTCTAGGGATTCAATTTCTATCACTAGAGGTGGCAGAAAGAATTAAAGTCATCTTATTTTCTTCACCAACTTCCACTGACCAAGAGCAAAGATTTAAAAACCTGTGTAGCCTTGGAAACAGAATTTGAAGTTAACTAGACAATGGCTGAATTTGAATCAAGATTAAAACTTGGGTAAAAATTCTCAGGAAAATAGTCTCTGAGACAGAAGATGAATATAAATATCTTTATTAGGAGAAAAAATGAAATAACACTTTGATCTCATGAAAATAAAAAAAATCCATTGAAACTTCTGCTCAAAAAGCTGATAAAATATTCTTAGCACACTTGAAAACATTAAAATCTATAGCTGACTCTTGAACAACAGTGGTTTGAACTGCATTAACTTACATGCAGATTTTCTTCTGCCTCTGCCATCCCTGAGACAATAAGGCCAACCCGTCTCTCTTCCTCCTCCTCCTCAGCCTAGTTGGTATAAAGATGGTGAGGATGAAGGCCTTCATGATAATCCACAACTACTTAGTGAATAGTAAATATATTTTATGTTCCTTATGATTTTCTTAATTACATTTTCTTTTCTCTAGCTTACTTTACTGTAAAAATACAATATATAATTCATATAACATAAAAAATATGTGTTATTTGACTACGTTATTGGTAAGGCTATTGGTCAAAGGTGGGTCATTAGTAGTCAGGTTTTGGGGGAGTCAGAAATTATACTTGAATTTTCGACTGTGGGGGGAGCAGGCACCCCAATCCTCACATTGTTCAAGAATCAGTTGAATTTACTTCTGTCTTGTTTTCAAGAGCAGTTCATCAACTAAAATATATTCTGCATGATAAACTAGTTATTACGTTCTGAGAATAATAAATTCTCAGGAACTAGTCACTTTACAAAATAGCTTTTTTTGGAATTGACCATCAGTTAAATTTTATCTCACAGCTCGTCAACAGAGAAAAACAACTTGCTCTACTATTTAAAATGTGCTTACAGGTTGTTTGAACCAACTGGTCAGTTTAACCTAGCTGTTCAAAATTTAAGAACAAAATTTAAGAACTAAAATTACCTATAGTAATTTTCTTAGTCTTGACCACAGATTAGATTACCTGAGAAGCTTTTAAACACCCAGATAACCTGGCCACACACAAGACTAATTAAACTAGAATCTCTGGGGACTGGGATCAAGCATGATTCCCCAGGAGACATCAATGTATTGTCAAGGCTGAAAACTACCGATCAAAATCAAAACATCCAAATGGGAAAGTTCTGACTAGTGATTTTCATATTATTCAAATACCAAATTTTAAAAATGTTATCTCAAATGAAAACAAAAAAATGATTCCTCCTTTCAACTATTCAGCCATTCTACTGTTGAAGATTATTTGTGGCCTCAAGAATCCTGTTATAATGGCCAATGATCCTGACAGACTTTTTTTAAGTATAACATGAAATCCATAAAAATGTGGAATATAAACGTTTTACTAATTAGTACTTATCAAACAAAGTAGGAAGTAAACATTAGGAAAATCACGAGAAGAAAAGCGCCACCTGAAACACCATAAACCCAAATGTTTACTCAGCCATCCGTTTAAAATAGAGATAACATAAGAAGCTTAGCATACAGAAGTCTGCAGCATTTGAGAGACAGGGTAACACTAGATCTCACAACCTCTAGCTGATCATTAGTTCTGCACTTGAACACCAGCACCTTAGCCAGCTGTGCACTCAACTGCAGAAGTTAGGGCAATGTTCTAGCATACTCTGTCAATTGGCAGGTATAATCAGGAGTTAAAACGATTCTCTCTTAGAACATCACAGGAATATAGATTTCCTTTTAGAGATGTCTATGAAAAAAACCTTAGAATGTTATTACATGGTACCATTTTTTTTGGTTGAATAAAATCCAGTATTTTTTATTTATCAAACTCCAATTTCATTTCACAAATGTAAGTTATCATCAGCTCCCCAACCACTTTCCCCCATCTTCTTATCTCTTTCCCACCCTACACTTTCTCTCTCCCACAACCCGGGCTCCAAAAAGAAAAAAAAAAAATCCCTCAGCTATTTCATCTTAATAACACTGCAAAAATCAAAACCAGTGTCTCCTGCCCCCAGAACAGTGGGTATCCCCACCTGGCTGCCTCCTGTAGCTCATGCAAAATTCAACCTACAATTATAGATGCATTCTCAGTTTATGCTGCACTTGAGATTCAATGGTGACTACTGTCAAGATGGAGAGATTTGTGAATAAAAATACATTTCAACAGCAAATATAAATTAGTTTTGTCTTATTTGCCATTGACATGGGTAATGTACAGATAGTCCCTGATATATGATGGTTCAACTTACAATTTTTTGACTTTACAATGGTGCAAAAGTGATATGAGTTCAGTAGAAATCATACTTTGAGTACTCATACGACCATTCTGTTTTTCATTTTCAGTACAGTAGTCAATAACTCACGAGATATTCAATACTTCATTTTAAAGTAGGCTTTGTGTTACATGATTTTGTCTAACTATAGACTAATGTAAATGTTCTGAGCATGTTTAAGGTAGTGCAACTTGAGCCATAATGTGTGGTAGGTTACAGGTTTTTTTTTTTTTTTAACACTCAAGAAGATCAATTTTATTTATTATCTGGAATTAACAGGCATTTTCTTCTTTTTTAAATTATACTTTAAGTTCTAGGATACATGTGCACAACGTGCAGGTTTGTTACATATGTATACATGTGCCAAGTTGGTATGCTGCATCCATTAACTCGTCATTTACATTAGGTATATCTCCTAATGCTATCCCTCCCCTCTACAACCTCCCCACAATAGGACCCGGTGTGTGATGATCCCCTTCCTGTGTCCAAGTGATTTCATTGTTCAATTCCTACCTATGAGTGAGAACATGTGGTATTTGGTTTTCTGTTCTTGCGATAGTATGCTGAGAATGATGGTTTCCAGCTGCATCCATGTCCCTACAAAGCACACAGACTCATCTTTTTTATGACTGCATAGTATTCCATGGTGTGTATGCCACATTTTCTTAATCCAGTCTGTCACTGATGGACATTTGGGTTGATTCCAAGTCTTTGCTATTGTGAATAGTGCTGCAATAAACATACGTGTGCATGTGTCTTTATAGCAGCATGACTTATAATCCTTTGGGTATATACCCAGTAATGGGATGGCTGGGTCAAATGGTATTTCTAGTTCTAGACCCTTGAGGAATCACCACACTGTTTTCCATAATGGTTGAACTAGTTTACAGTCCCACCAACAGTGTTCCTATTTCTTCACATCCTCTCCAGCACCTGTTGTTTCCTGATTTTTTAATAATTGCCATTCTAACTGATGTGAGATGGTATCTCATTGTGGTTTTGATTTGCATTTCTCTGATGACGAGTGATGATGAGCATTTTTTCATGTGTCTGTTGGCTGTATGAATGTCTTCTTTTGAGAAGTGTCTGTTCATATCCTTATGCCCACTTTTTGATGGGGTTGTTTGTTTTTTTCTAAACCCAAGAGACTACTACTGGAAATAAGTAACAAGAGAAACGTTAAAAACTACACAAATACATGGAAATTAAACAACATGCTCCTGAATAACCAATGAATGAATTAAAAAATTAAGAAAATGTAAAAATTCCTTAAAACAAAGAAAATGGAGATATCACAAACCAAAATCTATGAGATACAGAAAAAGCAGTATTAAGAGGGAAGTTTACAGCAATAAATGTTTACATTGAAAAAGTAGAAAGAATTCAAATAAAGAAATCATAAATAAAATTTCATGATGTACTTAAAGGAACCAGAAATACAAGAACAAACCAAACCTCAAATTAGTAGAAAGACAAAATCAAATATACCAGGGTAGTCATAAGTGAAAGTGGTCTCACAATACAGAAGATTAAATGATCAAATCGTTGTTTTTTAAAAAAATAAACAAAACTGACAAACCTTTAGCTAGACTAAGAAAAAAGAGAGACCCCAATAAATAATATCAGAACCCAAAAAGGAGACATAAAAACTGAGATTGCAGAAATACAAATACTCATTACAGTATATTATGAGCAACTACATGCCAACAATTTCAAAAACTCAGACTAAATTGATAAATTCCTGGACATATACAACCTACCAAGATTGAACCATGAAGAAATAGAAAACGTCAACAAACAAATAACAAGAAAACTGAAGCTGTACTTAAAATTGTCTCCCATGAAAAAAAAATCCCAGACCCTGATGGCTTCATTAATCAATTCTACCAAACATTTAATGTAGAACTAGTACTAGTTCTACTCAAATTATTCAAATAAAATTGAAGAGGGGGGAATACTTCATAAATTTTTCCATGAAGCTAGCTTCCCTGATCCAAGACCAGAAAACGGCATAGCAAAAGTAGAAAACTATAGGCCAGTATCACTGGTGAAAATAAATGTGAAAATCCTGAACAAAATATTAGCAAACCAAATTCAACAATGCATTAAAAAGATCATTCACCGTGATCAAGTGGGATTCATTTCAGGAATGTAAGTATGGTACACCATATGCAGGAATAATATGTAACATCCACAGAAGCAAGAACAAAAACCATATGATCATTTCAATAGATGCTGAAAAGCGTCTGAGAAAATTCAACATCACTTTATGATAGAAACTCTTGACAAATTAGATATAGAAGGAAAAACAACTCAAAATAGTAAAGATTTCATAGGACAAACCCACAGCTAACATTGTGTTGAATGGAGAAAAATGGAAAGTCTTTGCTCTAAGGTCCGGAACAAAGCATGGATGCCTACTTTTACCACTTTTATTCAACATAATATGGGAAGTCTTAGCCATAGCAATTAGGCAAGAGAAGGAAATAAAGGACATCTAAATTGGAAAGGAAAAAGTCAAATTAGCCTTGTTTGCAGATGATATAATCTTATACTTACAAAAACCTAAAGGCTCCACCAAAAAACTCTTGTAACTGATAAACGAATTAAGTAAAGTTGCAGGATACAAAATCAACATACAAAAATCAGTAGCATTTATATACACCCAACAGTGAACAACCTGAAAAATAAATCATTTGCAATAACTATAAAGAATATAAAATACCTACAAGTCAATTTAACAAAAAAAAAAAGAGAGAGAAAGACCTATACAAGGAAAAGTATAAAATGCTAATTGAAGATGATATATGAAAATAGATATTCTAAGCACACGGATTGGAAGAACTAGTATTATTAAAATGATACTTCCCAAAGCAATTTAAAGATTTAGTGCAATCCCCATCAAAATACCAAAGGCATTCTTCACATACGTAGAAAAACTCGTAAAATGTATGTGGAACTCAAAATATCAATGGAGTGGCATAGTCAGGGCTCACTAAGGCCTCAACCTCTCAGGCTCAAGCCATCTTCCAACCTCAGCCCCCCGAGTATTCTGGGATTAGAGGCATCCACCACCACACCTGGCTAACTTATATTTGAATTTCAGTAGAGATGAGGTCTCACTATGTTACCCAAGCTGGTCTCAAACTTCTGAGCTCAAGAGATTCTCCCACCTGAGCCTCCCCAGGTGCTGGGATTACAGGTGTGAGCCACTGTGCCTAGCTGGAACTCAAAATATCTTCAATAGTCAAAGCAACCCTAAGCAAAAAGGACAACGCTGAAGGCATCACACTACCTGACTTTCTAAACACAAGGGAATACCTGTGTTCAGACTTCAAAATATACTATAAACCTATAGTAGGCAAATCAGCATGGCACTGGCATAAAAACAGACACCTACATAAATGAAACAAAATAAAAATTTAAAAAATGAAAAAAATAAAAAAATACAAAACTGAAAATAAAAAAATGAAACAAAATAAAAAACTCAGACTTACATACATGATAAAACCCCCAAATTTATATGCAGATGTATATTCAGGCTATCACCCTGACTATACATGTCTAAAATGTCTAGTAGAGATGAGGTCTAGAGGTCTCATCTCTACTAAAGATCTTTGCTACTGAGTTAAAAAAAAACATGTTTCTGAATTATCCAAACAGTTGCTTTGTTTTTCCTATGGCAGAATGAACCTTAGATTGAACTTTCATACTTATCTTGAGTTGTTACAATATCATTTAATCTTATGCACTCAGGTTTCATTATTCAATATTCAGTTATTTATTCTGAGATATTCTAGTAGATATCTTCATTAGGTCAGGATTTCAATAGTAATAGTTTTTCAAGGAAAGACGAGTCTTTTAATGGAACTGGGGAGTCTTTGAACTCCATGCATAAACAGTGGGGGTGTCTTGAAACATCTGGTTTTGTTACTTTTTCCTGTTTTGTCAGGGATTACATATTGCTATAGTCCTTTCTCATCCTATATTTCTTCTAAGCTGCATTCCTTTTGATGTAGAACATTTTATCTTTATCTTTTCCTGCAGGATTTATATAGTTTCAATATGCTCCTCATTGATTCCAGATTACACTATCGCCTGCCCTCATGAGATGTGTTTATCCTCAAGAATTCCTGATAGCCCTCCGGTGTGTATGTGTGTACACTCATGTATTTGGCTTTCAGCTACAGTCACCATATGGTATATCTCAGTCTGTCCTCTTCTGCTCCAGTTCATGTTCCCCATTGTTGATAGTTCTGCTCACGAAGCCAACTGAAGGACCTCCAGTATTGTCACGGCTCATATCCATTGATAAGCATTGGTGAGAACTTAAGCAATTCAATGCTTTTTAGATACAAAGATTCAGATGAATCTTATGAAAACCTTTCAGGGTTGAAAGGCTAGTACTCTTTGCCATAGATGCCAAGAGATCAAAAGTAGATGAAATGGATCCTCCACAGCAAAATTGGGAGTAGGTGCAAAATTAGAGGAATGGGAACATAATGAAATGTGGCAATGGGGAAATTATTTTGTTATTGTTGCTTATGCAAGCATTGCTTTGAAGGTATTAGGGCTTTAACCAGGCTGAAAGTATCCATACACTTTTTTAAAAGTACCAAGATCTACTTAAAATTTCTCAGAATTCTACAGGTTAAACAAGTCCCTGCAATATATTATTTCATATTTACAATGAACCACTGAGACTAAAAGAGGAACTGGACACTGTCATAGAATAGATAGAAGTAATAAATGTCCTCTGTACATCACTACATATAATTGGTCACATTTCATCAATAATTGAGATTTTTTTTATCTTGTTTCATCTACTCACAGGAGACTACCACACTTACCTTTCTCCTGCAACAGGCACACAGGCTACTCCAAGTTTCCTGGTGGTTCTGAAGAGGGGTCCACAGATGCTTGTGAGCCAGGCTCTCTATCATGATTATATATGGGAGATCCAGTACCTCCTTGCCCACCTCCTGAGGGAGCCTCAGTATTGCCCCTGCTAGTAGTCCTGGTGACAATGCCCACATCCATGCCAAGGGAGCAACCTGGCTCTTATCTTCCAAAGATGTCAGTGGGGTTCCTGAAAGACCTGGGGAGATATTCCTTTCTTCAGCATGAGGCAGCTCACTCTCACTTGGGCCTCTGCTCTCTCAGGGTTGTGCATGGACTACCATGAAGATAATGTTGCCAGCATATAGCAGCTCTCTCCCCTCTTATAATTAGTTCAAAAGACCAATTCCTACCCCTTCTCCTTTTCTCTTTTTTTATTACACTTTAAGTTCTAGGGTACATGTGCACAATGTGCAGGTGTGTTACATATGAATAGTGTCATATTGGTGTGCTGCACCCATTAACTCGTCATTTACACTAGGTATATCTCCTAATGCTATCCCTCCCCCCTCCCCCACCCCACAACAGGCCCTGATGTGTGATGTTCCCCTTCCTGTGTCCAAGTGTTCTCATTGCTCAATTTCCCGCTATGAGTGAGAACATGCGGTGTTTGGTTTCCTGTTCTTGCGATAGTTTGCTGAGAACGATGGTTTCCAGCTGCATCCATGTCCCTACAAAGGACATGAACTCATCCTTTTTTGTGGCTGCACAGTATTCCATGGTGTGTATGTGCCACATTTTCCTAATCCAGTCTGTCATTGATGGACATCTGGGTTGGTTCCAAGTCTTTGCTATTGTGATTAGTGCTGCAATAAACATACACATGCATGTGTCTTTATAGCAGCATGACCTATAATCCTTTGGGTATATACCCAGTAATGGGATGGCTGGGTCAAATGGTATTTCTAGTTCTAGATCCTTGAGGAATCACCACACTGTCTTCCACAATGGTTGAACTAGTTTACAGTCCCACCAACAGGGTAAAAGTGTTCCTATTTCTCCACATCCTCTCCAGCACCTGTTTCCTGACGTTTTAATGATCGCCATTCTAACTCGTGTCAGATGGTATCTCATTGTTGTTTTGATTTGCATTTCTGTGATGGCCAGTGATGATGAGCATTTTTTCATGTGTCTGTTGGCTATATAAATGTTTTCTTTTGAGAAGTGTCTGTTCACATCCTTTGCCCACTTTTTGATGGGGATGTTTTTTTCTTGTAAATTTGTTTTGAGTTTTTCGTAGATTCTGGATATTAGCCCTTTGTCAGATGAGTAAATTGCAAAATTTTTTTCCCATTCTGTAGGTTGCCTGTTCACTCTGATGGTAGTTTCTTTTACTGTGCAGAAGCTCTTTAGTTTAATTAGATCCCATTTGTCAATTTTGACTTTTGTTGCCGTTGCTTTTGGTGTTTTAGACACGAAGTCCTTGCCCATGCCTATGTCCTGAATCGTATTGCCTAGGTGTTCTTCTAGGGTTTTTATGGTTTTAGGTCTAACTTAAGTCTTTAATCCATCTTGAATTAATTTTTGTGTAAGGTGTAAGTAAGGGATCCAGTTTCAGCTTTCTACAATATATGGCTAGCAAATTTTCCCAGCACCATTTATTAAATAGGGAATCCTTTCCCCATTTCTTGTTTTTCTCAGGGTTGTCAAAGATCAGATGGTTGTAGATGTGTGCAGACGACATGACTGTATATCTAGAAAACCCCATCGTCTCAGCCCAAAATTTCCTTAAGCTGATAAGCAACTTCAGCAAAGTCTCAGGATACAAAATCAACGTACAAAAATCACAAGCATTCTTATACACCAATAACAGAGAAACAGAGAGCCAAATAATGAGTGAACTCTCGTTCACAATTGCTTCAAAGAGAATAAAATGCCTAGGAATCCAACTTACAAGGAATGTGAAGGACCTCTTCAAGGAGAACTACAAACCACTGCTCAACAAAAAAAAAAAGAGGACACAAATAAATGCAAGAACATTCCATGCTCATGGATAGGAAGAATCAATATCTTGAAAATGACCATACTACCCAAGGTAATTTATAGATTCAATGCCATCCCCATCAAGCTACCAATGACTTTCTTCACAGAAGTGGAAAAAACTAAAGTTCATATGTAACCAAAAAAGAGCCCACATTGCCAAGTCAATCCTAAGCCAAAAAAACAAAGCTGGAGGCATCATGCTACCTGACTTCAAACTATCCTATAAGGCTACAGTAATGAAAACAGCATGGTACTGGTACCAAAACAGAGATATAGACCAAAGGAACAGAGCAGAGCCCTCAGAAATGAGTATGATTTTTGATACTGTGTATTAATATACCAGCATAACCCAATGGACCAATATTTTCCAATGACCAACATATGATGTCACAAAATAATGCATGGATTAAAGAATAATCCAAAGTGCCTGAGATCTCAATGTACTCTGAAGTAACGGAACATAAAAAGTGCATTGTTATGATTCCACACTGCAACTAGCCTTTCAAAACCAATCATTTCTCAAGTTTTGGTGTAGTGCCAGAGACTGACTAAAACTACCTAAAAACGTCTACTATAATGCTTCTCCTTTTTCCACCTAATATTATCTGTGTAAGGCTGAAGGTTCTTCATAACCTTTACTAAAACCACCTATTGTAAAAGACTGATGCAAAAATACACATGAGAATTCAGCTTTCTGTGAAGTCAGATATCAAAGACATTTGCAAAAGTGTAAAACAATCAATGCCACATAATTTTTTTTGTTTTGAAAGTTATTTTCATAAAAATAGAATTAAGTTTTAATTTGAATACACTAATACATACTTTTTCTATTTCTCATTTTAAATTTTGATTATAGTAAATGTAGACATAAGCCATATAAGTAAATGCTCTTTTAGATTCTCAATAATTTTTAAGAGTGATAGGATCCTGAAAGCAGAAAGAGAATCACTATTTTAAGGGCATTTTCTTAAAAGGCTCTTTAGATGAAACTTTGCTAATTTCCTTCTTCTTTCAATTGAAATAATTTAATGAGTTTTCCACAAAACTCATACTCTGGCATTAAGACAAACAATTTTCATGAACGGCTACTATGTAACATAAACACAGCACTGCAATATGAACAGGAGGAAGATGGCTAACCAAAGGCCTTAAACTCCAACACCTGCACATCCTAGGCATGTGACATAAATGGGTAAAATAATCTCCAAGAACTAAGCCCTTTCTGCTTTCTTAAAACCCATCACATTATTTTTCATGTCATCATTTTTTATAGAAACTTGAATTTCAAGAATAACATTTTCATCTTGAGGCAACCATAAGAAAACAATGGAACACATTTCATGAATGGTCATCCACAGTACTGCCTTTTGGCTTTCATCCTGAGCACAGAACAACACTTTCTGGCCCTCCTCCAGCTCCGCCTCTCCCCACCGTGAAGAAGCTGCAGAGTCCAGGGGACATGCCATTGGGAGCCTGCTCCAAAACCCCATTTCACAAGCCCTGAACCCCAAAGTTCTCCCCCAAATGGGTTTGAATTGCTTCAATGACTTGTGTGAGCCTCTTTTCTAGATTTATCCTCCTAATGTTGGAGACTGCACCCTCTTCCCACATGATGACCCCCAGACCTGAGGAGCAGGCACGGGGTCCTTCATGGCAATGGACAGAACTTGTAGTACAAGTAGACTGGGGTTTCTGGGAGAGAGCAGGGATGAACAAGCAGGAGTGAAAACCACAGTGTGAAGATGGTCTCCTCCTCTGGCACCATGTGCCACCCCAGAACTTTGAGAATCACAAATTTGAGCTTAGCCTTCTGGGCAATTATGAAGATGTATTTGTCAAGGTAGAAGGATAAAATATATTTTATATAACAGTTTGTTGGCTTGGTTTATAACTTAAATATTTAAACATATAAAATGTGGATGTGTATTTGAATTCCATCTCCAAATCACAAATATTAAAGGATTAGCCTGGCTTTTGATGTTTGGCTTAGAAATGGGAAGAGCTGGCCACGTGCACTGGCTCATGCCTGTAATCACAGCACTTTGGGAGGCCAAGGTGGGTGGATCACCTGAGGTCAGGAGTTTGAGACAACCCTGGACAACACGGCAAAACCCTGTCTCTACTAAAAATAAAAAATAAAAAAATTAGCCAGGCTTGGTGGCAGGCACCTGTAATCCCAGCTACTTGCGAGACTGAGACAGGAGAATCACTTGAACCCGGGAGGCAGAGGTTGCAGCGAGCCGAGATTGTGCCACTGCACTCCAGCCTGGATGACGAAGAGAGCCTATGTCTCAAAAAAAAAAAAAAAAAAAAGGAAAGAAATAAAAAGGGCTGAGGGAAGATGGGAAGACGGCCCTTATGCTGGTATATTCTGTCTAAAGACTAAACACTATAGACATTCTCAGATTCAGCTGAAGTGTGCCAGACGTTCTGATTTTTAAAGGAGTATTAGGAATCCAAATTTTAATGCAGAAAATTGCAATTTTAAAATCTTGACAACTAATTTTAAAAATTAACACCTGGTAGCAAACACTGACTAGTCTAAATAATGTATTCTGGAGCTGAGAGCTGGACAGAGGCCCACTAGCTTATAATGGTTTGGGCTTGAGGAAAATTTGTAACATCATGGAGTTTCCAATGCTTTTCTTTCAGTATCCTTCCCGGCATCGTGATTAATAAAAATGGCTACCTATCATTACATGCCAGACTTTATATTAAGATTTTTGAACATGCTATTTCAACAGCATTCATACTTCCCTATGCTTTAGGTTTGTTTGATTTCATCCATGGGAAAGCTTAGGAGCTCAATCATCCCTTTTCACTTGTCCAGTCTCTTTTATAATAATTTGTAACAAGAAATCTGTTTATTCTTTTGCTCAGTAAATACATAAGGATAAAGTATATGGTCATAGATTAGAAGATTTACCTGGTCTGTGAAGAGATTAAGCCTTGGTGCCAATTGTTGTAATTTAGTTAATCTGCTTCCCATATTGATTCTAAGTCTGTGATTCAATAATAGGTTCTGGGCAAGTGTAACTTGAACCTCCTGAGCAATATGGGCATTGGGTGTAAAACTCTTCTGCTTCTTTGCCAATAAAGTGTCATCTCTTGATTACAACTTATTTCATAGCTTTTCCATAACTCCTTCAAATGGCCTTCCAGATGGGCTATAAAGTAATCAGAGTAAATTAAAATTTGTACTTAGTGCCAAAATGTAAATTTATTACATGCTTTCCCCCAAATCTAACCATTTGAAACATCTGGTATGGATATTTTAGTGCTTCATTAACTCTAATGGTGATAATTTTAGCAAGCTGTTAAAACTACCTCTCACTTCCCCATCACAGTAGTCCAAAGGATGCAGCTAATGTTTCAGCATCGAAGCATCTCTTGCAAACTCATTAGAGAAACAACCGGTTCTCTTTGGTTCATCATAAATTAAAGTAGAGCAGAACATTATCATCTGTCCACTGCCCACCAGACAATGAAATCACTGGCCTTACTGTGAAAAAAGTTTAAAGTTTTCAAGAATCAAGGGCATTAAGTACAGAAAATTAATCTTTTCTCTGCCAAGCTTTACACTTTTGCGTATCAGTTTCCCCCAGCTGTGATAGTTTCTTTTACAACATCTGCTGGAGAGAAGGGATGCAATGTGATTGTATTTAAGTACACCAATACATTTTTGATGATTAAAGCCAACATAATTATGGGAATTTTGTGACGTGTAAATGATATAAATTATATAAAAACTATAAAAATGCTCATTACTTTTAAATAAGAAATACGTCAGGAAAGATTTTTCCGATGTTCTGAATAATGTGTATTACAAATGACAGATAATAATTTATGCAAAGAGGATCATATATTGAATTCAGACTGTTCATATTTCACTTACAGGTGTGATGGATAACACTGAGCGCCACCTAGATTGAAGGGTACAAAGTATTGTTCCTGGGTGTGTCTGTGAGGGTATCACCAAAGGAGATTAATAGTTGAATCAGTGAACTGGGAGATGCAGACCCACCCTCACTCTGGGTGGGTGCCCTCTAATCAGCTGCCAGTGCAGCAAGGATAAAAGCAGGCAGAGGAACACAGCAGGGCTAGACTGGCTAAGTCTTCTGGCCTCCACCTTTCTCCTGTGCTGGTTGCCTCCTGCCTTCAAACATCAAACTTTAAAATTCTTTTAGCTTTTGGACTCTTGGACATACACCAGGGGTTTGCCAGGAGCTCTCAGGCCTTTGGCCACAGACTGAAGGCTGCACTGCTGGCTTCCCTACTTTTGGGATTTGGGGACTCAGATTGGCTTTCTTGCCCCTCCGCTTGCAGACAGCCCATCAGGGAACTCAACCTTGTGATTGTGTGAGTCAATACTCTTTAATAACTCATTTTATATATACATTTATTCTGTTAGTCCTGTCCCTCTAGAAAATCCTGACTAATACAACAGGACACAGGACCTAGTCACAGTAAGGGAGTGGACATTATTTAAAAGCAAAGACAGTTCACCTATATGAAAACGAAAGATAACAGAATGTAGGTATAGATATATGAAGGTGAGCAGATGTGGCAACTGGAGATTTTGAAGTTCTTGTCAAATTATCACTTTTTTTTACAAGTGGAATAGAAAAGTCATCAGCAAAGAGTGAAAATGGGAAGGAGAGAAAATAAATATGAACTGTTACTCTGGGAAAGGATGAGAGTGAATGGAGCAGGAATTACTATTTTTTTCTGGGAAATATAAAGACATGAGCTTTGAGATCATGAATTTCAGTTGAAACAAATCAACCTGATTCCCTCTTAGTTACTGCATTTTAAATTTGAATTTTATTTAAAATCTCAATATAATAATCATAATTATAGTATTATACAGAAGAGTTTCATTGCCCTAGAATTCCTCTGTGCTCCAGCTGCTCATCCCTCTGTCCCCTGTAACTCCTGGCAACTACTGACTTTTTTTAACTGTCTCCAGAGTTTTGTCTTTCCCAGAAAGTCATGTAGCTGAAGTCATACAGTATGTAGCATTTTCTGATTGGTTTCACTCAGAAATATGCATTTAAAATTCCTTTAATGTCTTTTTATGGCTTGAGAGGTTATTTCTTTTTAATGCTGAATAATATCTCATTATTTGGATGTATTACAGTTTATCCATTTACCTAATGAAGGACATTTTGGTTGCTTCCAAGTTTGGCAATTATTAACTAAGCTGCTATAAACATTCTTGTACAGGTTTTTGTGTGGACATGTTTTCAATTCCTTCGCGTAAATACTAAGGAGCATGATTGCTAGATTATATGAAAAGAGATTGCTTACTTTCCTAAAAAGTTGATGAACTTGTCTTCCTAAGCAGTGTAACATTTGCATTCCTATCAGCATCATCAGCATTTGGTACTGTCTGCCTTTCACATTCATCAGGCTTCATCTTCATAATTTTTCTGCACTTACTTTCAAAATAAAAGTCTTCAGTTCATCCCCTGCTTTGTTTCTTAAACAATCTTGAATGAGTTCTTTAAAGTCTAAACATCTCCCAGAAAATAAAAGTGTTAACTATATACTGAGAGCTGAAGGTTACAAAGGAGTGACACTAAATTGGTGACAATATAAAACCTCAGCTGAAAAATTCTAATAGTTAAAGAAGTGTTATGACATTTTCATATGTAGTTCCTTCTCTTTTACATGTGTAAACTTCAGATAGTCTGAAGTATTGTATACTTAGGAAAATCAGAGCTCTTCAAAAAATTGTTTATAATGTTTAGAAATTTAGGCCTAACGTTTTCATTATATAGACTAGACTTAGCTAAACAGAACCATTTATTAGCCTGTTGTACATATTAAGACATATTTATTATATTATAAACTAAGAAAGGAGAATAAAATAACTACTTTGAGAAGTTATCTAACAAAAATAAGGTTATTATGGGATTTCTATTATCCACACTCAATTTAGAATACTAATAGGGTCATGAAAATCACTGGTATGTATAACAACTCAGTGATAAGAAGCATAAAAATATAGGTAGCAAATTTCAGTAAAAACTATTAACATTCATTAATGAGCTCATACAATCAAATGCTTAAAACCAAAGACTTCGGTATCTTGAAGTGTGTTTTAAAAGGTTTTTTTGTGTGTGCATTTTGTTTTGTTTCTTGCCAGCAGCCTTCTCCTTATTAAAACAAAAGCAAGAGGCCAATGAAAATTCATACAAGTAATTTTATACATAGACATTTTATAGAGTTAATGTTAGTAATTTATTACTGTAAATTATTCACAAAAATAAAGAAAAAAGGTAAATTTGAAAGGATGGAAATATTAAGGGAAGTAGAGTAAGTAGAGTTTAAGTCATAAATTAGAAGAAAAATATTTGCAACCAGTAGGAGTTCCTCAGACATTTCCCAACAGGAACAAAATGGGTATATAATGTGGATAGTAAGTACTGTAGATAGGTTCAGGAGTTTGAGGTGACAGTGAGCTACGATGACACCACTGCACTCCAGCCTGGGTGACACAGAGAGACTCTGCCTGAATTAGAAAAAAAAAATTAACCATGACAATATGTATATTCAACATTGTATCATTTGAACTAATATAATGCTTGTTGTACATGTATCACCTATATGCAACTTGTCATCTAATTTCTTCATTTGGAATTATTTCTGATTATCCTGTTACTGTAAGACCCTCTTTATAAAATTCTGAAAGATTTGGATAGAAATTTGGTTTTATTTCCAACAATTTATAGCACAAATTTGTCTTATAAATAAAATCTAACCACTAAAGACATAAAACAAGTTAAAATATTAGCTTTATTGTGAACAATAAAAATTTAATCTTAGTACATTTTGGATCATGAGCATTTTCTTTTGTTTTAATAACAATCCCTGGAGTTAAAAAGGATCATGCATAGATATGTCAGTTGTTTAAGTGACAAGAGAAGGGACATTTGTTGAAATCCTTTTTATATTTAACAATGTTTGCTACTACTTTTATTTAAAAATTACAAAAACTTACGTCTAAAATAACTTATTAGTTGCTTTAATTGTATTCTGGCAATAATTCCATAATTCATTTATCATGAATTGGAAAAAATACCACTTACAGAAAGTGATATCTATACATTGAAATATACATGAAATAAATAAGCAAATAAAACTATGCATTTTATTAAGACTCATTGAGATACTATTTTGCTTTGTAATATTAACATATTAAACTTTCCAGTTTGTGTTATAATATTTAGAGCTGTATCAGAATCTACTTGTATGGTCTGAAATGTTCCATTTTGTAAAACAACAAAAAAATAACTCATTGAATAAATTCCCAGTATGATGCTAGACTGGAGAGGAAAATATGTTATCTGTATACTTAATTCTTCTGGCTTTCAGTGTGACTTTTGGCTGCTTCAACTATAACACCATTCAAAGAATGGCTTTCATTACAGCAGAGTTGACCTTTTCAAATATAACTCACACATTTTGGAATGATGCACTTCCAAGATTAAAACTATCTGTGACTTTAAAAAAAAAAAAAATCCAGTATGTCTTTGGTGGCTAAAATCATTTAGATAAAGCAAAAGGTTTTGTCAAGGATGAGTCATTGATTTTCAGTGTGAATCAAAATCTAACAGTAAAAGTAAATATTTTAGTTTCTGAATATAGTTAAAAGTTCTTTGGAAGATAATTTCTGCAATATGTAATTTAGAAAAGTCTTTATAAAACATTTTAATGGACATATTTTTTTTTTAAAAAGGGCTACTTAGTATAATTTAACTTTGTTTGTTTGTTGTTTTTTTTTTGAGACAGAGTTTCACTCTTGCTGCCCAGGCTGGAGTGCAATGGCATGATCTCGGCTCACCACCACCTCTGCCTCCTGGGTTCAAGCGATTCTCCGGACTCAGCCACCGGAGTACCTGGCATTACAGGTATGTGCCACCACACCTGGCTAATTTTGTATTTTTAGAAAAGACGGGGTTTCTCCATGTTGGTCAGACTTGTCTTGAAGTCCTGACCTCAGGTGATCTGCCCACCTCGGCCTCCCAAAGTGCTGGGATTACAGGCCTGAGCCACCCACTGTGCCCGGTGCTAATTTATCTTTTTTATTTTTATTTTTTTGAGATGGAATTTCACTCGTTTTCCAGGCTGAAGTGCAATGGCGTGATCTCAGCTCACTGCAACCTCTGCCTCCCGGGTTCAAGTGATTCTCCTGTCTCAGCCTCCCAAGTAGCTGGGATTACAGGCATGGGCCACCATGCCCAGATAATTTTGTATTATTAGTAGAGACAGTATTTCTACATGTTGGTCAGGCTGGTCTCAAACTCCCAACCTCAGGGGATCCGCCCGCCTTGGCTTCCCAAAATGCTGAGATTACAGGCGTGAGCCACTGCACCCAGCCATCTTTCATATTCTTGAAATTAATTCAGAGTTCTCTATAATGTAAAACTGTGACTAAACGTTGAAAAACAATTATCATGACTATTCCTGCAAAATGTACTTCTGATATTAATCAAATAGGTTTAAGAATTTTCTAGGATTACTGTGTGAAAACACAAGCTTATGTGTGTGTTCATGTGTATTTGTGTGTTTCTATAGATTTAGAAGTACATAAACCAAAACTGCCTCTTAATCATCTACATGAATTTTTAAGATTTTAAAAAATGATTCAGAAGTTTCAATGTTTGCATATACACGAGCTAGATTTGATATGATCATGCAAATCAAAAGGATTTTATCTTTTTCATGTATTCAGCAGAGTATCTTTAGTACTTCAGTTTTTAGTGCAAAAATTGGTTTGTTTATTTAGATAATGTTCAGTTGTGTTGTTGCAAGTCACTCTTCCAGGTTGCAGGCAGCCCTTCATAAATAGAAAGATTCTATTCCTTTCAACAAGGGATTTCTTATTTCCTCCGTAACTTTCTCCAATTCCCTTCTGCCCCAGAATGATTTGCTAAAAATTTGGCAATGAAAACCAGTACCAATGGGAGTTTACTTAAATATATCATTTTTCACAGAAGCTATTTTTACTTCTGTTGAAATATAATAAGATCAGTCGGTTCTAATCATTTGTGAATTTTCACCAAATGTTTTCGCTATATGTAGTTGACAATACTGAATCGAAATTGGTATTATTTTACTTTTAGGTAGAAATATTTGTTGAAATCTTAATTCATTTTTTTTCATATTATATGTACTTTTTTGTCTAAGTTTTATTCTAGGGTTGATGATTAAAATTAATATTTTAATTAAGATATCACATGTATATAATGTGATAATAAAATTAAAGAACTTTAAGCAGAATGCAATAGCAGATGGAGAAGGGCTTTTTTATTCTTATACATAAAAATAAATTTTGAAAAGTTATAATTTTAAGCTATTTTATCTTAGTAAAATATAATTTTATCAATTTCTATGATATTACGTAGAGTACTTCATAAAACATTGTAATATATTTAGCATGAGAACATAATAAGCATGGAAACAAGTGTGAGTTTTATTATAGATTTTAATTCACTGCAAATGATCTCTTGAATGCCCAGTGACCCAGTTACTCATTTATTTTAACTGAGCATTTCCCCTAGGTATCATTCAGAATTAGCAAGACCCATGAAATGGAAAATACGATTTATATTTCATAAAGACTCTTTGATTACCACTTCCCCATCAATTAACACCAACTGGATCTTGCAGTTCTTGAAATACTGAAGATGATGATGGGGGCAACTTTTGTGGTTTAGAGTGATGGGATTATTTAGCATCAATAATATCACTCCTTTTGTTTTTACAATGAAAACTATACATTTTTATAAAGAGTTATTTATAGATACGATGTTAGTTTTCAAACTATTATACGTACAAAAACACATTTTTATAGAATAAGATTTGCACGTATGTCAGGCCAGGTGCCTCACGCCTGTAATCCCAGCACTTTGGGAGGCTGAGCGGATCACTTCAGGTGAGGAGTTTGAGACCAGCCTGGCCAACATGGCGAAACCCATCTCTACTAAAAATATAAAAACGAGCCGGGCGTGGTAGCACACACCTGTAATCCCAACTACTCAAGAGGCTGAGGCAGGAGAATCACTTGAATGAGGGATGTGGCAGTGAGCCAAGATCACACCACTGCACTCTAGCCTGGGCAACAGACAGAAACTGTCTCAAAAAAAAAAAAAAAAAAGATAAAAATAAGGTAACATGTCTATAAGAATATTTCAATACTGATATATTCCTTCTCCCAGTTAAACAGGACATTACATTCTGCCCTTTGAGATCAGTATAATGGAAGCGGGTCCTTGCAATATGGAGAAAGATTTGTCACTGCACGCTAAAATGTCAACACTGAGTTTTCTTGTAATGATATCCCAGTACATGGTTAGAAAAATTATGACGAAACAAGTCTGGATCATTCCATGTGTTAAAAAATATCACTTTCTGCTCACGCTTGTAGTCCCAGCACTTTGGGAGGCTGAGGCCGGTGGATCACCTGAGGTCAGGAGTTCTTTGTATATGAAGAGTCACTTGTCTTCTGGCTTAGAATACTCTGTCTTTCAAAAGTTTGTTAGAAGATGTCTTGATGTGAGAACATTTTACTTTATCATATTTGGAGCTACTGAGCTCCTTGGATCTTTATATTCATAATTTTCAATAAATTTGAAAATTTGGGTTCATTATTTATTTAAATATTCTTTCAGTCCACTTCTATCACTCTTCATCTGGGACCCTCACAGTGCACATATTGCTCCGCTTTATGGTTTCCCACAAGTCAATCAAATTTTGTTCACTTATCCTCCATCTTTTTTCTTTCTATTCCTCAGACTCAATAATTTTCATTTTCCTCTCTTCTAGTTTGCTGATTCTTTATTGTGCCTACTCAAGGCTGCTTTTAAAACCTTCTAATTTTTTTATTCCAGTTACTGTACTTTTTAGCTTCAAAATATTTTTGTATTTTTAGGATTCTATCATTTTATTTTTTCATTTTGTTTATACATATTTTCTTGATTTTTTCCATGTCTTCCTTTAGTTCTCTAAGCATCTTTAAGACCGTTGTTTTAAAATCTTTGTCTAGTGAATCTGCTATCAGAACATTTTCAAGAACAGTTTCTGTTCATTTTATTTGTGCTTTTGAACAGGCCATATATTTCTGTGGTCTTTGTATCCCTTGAGATTTTTCTTGAACATTGAACGTTTGAATGTAACAATATGAAACTCTGGAAATTGATTTCCCTGATTCCTCAGGGTTTACTGATTCTGTTTTTATTATTTTTTATTCTTGTATCTTAAAAAGATAGTCAGAGGTGTAACCTTAAAATGTTTTCTGAAGTCACCTCTCAACCTGTGACTTCTCCTGGGCATGCATGATAACTTTCTAAATGCTAGCCTTTACTACCTGGCTTCTAAAAGTTGAAAAAAAAAAAGTGGGGGGGGGGAGAGAGAAAAAGAAGAGCAGTGGGGCACTGGCCCTTTTAGTTTCATAAAGCTCACTTCAGCCAGTAGGGCGGAGCTTTCAACAATGGGGGGCTAATGTTTCTACCAAAAAATAAAATAATACCAATTTTGATCCAGCCCTGTCAACTACATAGGTTTGAGTGAAAATATTTCGAATATAGCGAAAACATTTGGTGAAAATTCACAAATGAATAGAACTGACTGATCTTTTTATATTTCAACAGCAGTAAAAATACCTTCTATGAAAAATAGTATCTTTAGGTAATCTCCCATTGGTACTGGTTTTCATTGAATGAATCATTCCTGGGGAGAAGGGCATTGGGGAAAGTTACAGAAGAAATAAAAAGTCCCTTGTTGAAAGGTATAGAATCTTTCTATTAATGACGGGTTGCCTGCAACCTGAAGAGTGACTTGCAACAACACAATTGAACATTCTCTAAATAAACAAACCAATTTTTCCACTCAAAACTGAAGTACTAAAGATACTCTCTCCTGAACACATGAAAAATAAAATCCTTTTGATTTGCATGATCATACCAAATTTACCTCCTGCATATGCAAACATCCAAACTTCTGAACCAGTTTTAAAAATCATGTAGATGATTAAGATGCAGTTTTGGTCTATGTAATTCTAAGTCTCCAGAAACATACACACACATACACATAAACACACATATAAGCTCTTACGTTCACAGAGAAATTGATGCTAGAAATTAATTAACTTTTAAACCTATTTGATTAATATCAGTGTATTTTACAGTAGGTCATCAAAATTATTCCTCAATGTTTACTCATGGCTTTATAGAGAGCTCTATGAGTTAATTTCAAAAATAAAAAAGATAAATTATACTAGGTAGCCCTTTATAAAATTAAAATGTGTCCATTAAAATGTTTTTTAAGACTTTTCTAAATTACATATTGCAGACATTTTCCAAAGAACTTTCAAAATGTATTCAGAAATTAAAATACTTACATTTACTGTTAGATTTTGACAATTACTTGTCCTTGATATATAAAAAAACCTTTTATTATATCCAAATGATTTTAGCCACCAAAGACACACTGGATTTTTTTTAAGTCACAGACAGCTTTAACCTTGCAAGTGCATTATTCCAAAATATGTGAGTTAAATGTGAAAAGGCCAAATCTGCTGTAATGAAAGCCATTCTTTGGATGTCTTTATAGCTGAAGCAGCCAAAAGTCTATACTGAATGACAGAAGAATGAAGGATTCAGATACATATTTTTCCTCTCTCTTATCTAGCATAAAACTGGGATTTATTCAATGAGTTATTCTGTTGTTTCACAAAATTGCACATTTCAAACCAGACAAGTAGATTGATACAGCTCTAAACATTGTAACACAAACTGAAAATTTTAATATTTAACATGATAGTATTAAAAAGTAAAATAATTATATTCCAACAAGCCTAATGAAGATGTATAGTTTTTTTGCTTTTTTATTCCATGTATCTTTCAATGTCTAAATATTATCACCTTCTGTAAGTGGTATGATTTCCAATTCATGATAAAAGAATTGCAGGATTTCTGCCAGAATACAATTAAAGCAACTAAGTAACTGTAAACATAATTTTTTATATAATAGTAGCAAACATTATTAAATATAAAAAGGGTTTTAACAAAGTCCCTTCTCTTGTCAGTTAAACAACTGACATATCCATGCATGATTCTTTTTAATTCCAGTGATTGTTATTGAAAGACAAGAAAATGCACATTATTCAAAATACTACTGATTAAATTTTCATTGTCAGTTTACAATAAAGCTAATATTTTAACTTGTTTTATGTCTTTACTGATTGGATTTTCTTTATAAGACAAATTTGTGCTAATAAGTTATTGGAGATGAAACCAAATTTCTATCCAAATCTTTCATAATCTTATAATGAGGGTCTTACAGCTAGAGAATAATCAGAAATAATTTAAAATTAAGGAATTATATGACAAGTTCCCTAGAGGTGATATATGCACAACCAACATTATATTAGTTTAAATTTTACAATGTTGAACGTATATTATTCAACATATTATGTTGAATTATGTCACGGGTAATTTTTTAAAATTCAGAGTCTCCCTGTGTTGCCCAGGCTGCAGTGCAGTGGTGTCATCATAGCTCACTGTCACCTCAAACTCCTGAACTCAAGATACCCTCCCAACTTCAGCCTCCTGAGTAGCTGGGACTACAGGTGTGCACCACCATACCCCGCTGTGTGTGTGCACGTGTTTTGTGTTTTTTGGTTTTTTTTGGTAGAGACAGCATCTCATCATGTTACCCTGGCTAATCTTTGCTCCTGGCCACAAGCAAGTTTTCTACTTCAGCCTTCCAAAGTGTTGGAATTATAGGTGTGAGCCTCTGTGCTGACCTAAGGGTTAATTTCATGTGTCAACTTGACTGGGTTAAGGAATGCCCAGATAGCTGGGGAAACACCCTTTCTGGGAGTGTCTGTGAGGATGTTTCTGTATTAGCATTTGAACCTGTAGTAAACAATCAGGAGAAAAAAAGGTCCACTCTCACCACTGTTGGTGGACATCATCCAATTCATTAGAGACTGCCCCAATAGAACAAAAAGCAGAGGATGGGTTCTCCAGCTCACGGACAGTACACTGGACTTGTGGGCCTCCACAGTAATAAATGTGAGCTGATTCCCATCACGCATCTCTCCTTATATATTTCTGTGTGTCCTATTGATATATATGTGTGTGTGTGTATAGAGTTTATTATAATAATAAAGTTTAAAATAACTACTTATTAATTTAAGTGAGCTAATAATTTTTAAAAGCCCACAACGATGCCGATTTTCTCTAACCCTTGAGAGAACATCCACTTATCTATGGCCAATGGTCAATCAGAGTTTAATAAGATAGTATGTCTCATTTATTGAGCATTTTCTATGTTTCAAACCCTGCCCAAGTCCCATTATGCATGCTAATACCCTGATCCTTACCACTTGGTGAGAGAGTTATTAATATTCAAACTTTCAGATGAGAGGATGAAGCTGGACAAGTTCAGTTAGCTGCTGGAGTCTTGTACAGTTAAATGATGAAATAACTAAAATCCAGTAGTGTGACTTCTACATATATACTTTTTGCTTTGTGCTTCATTATCTTGGAAATTCAGTTCCCACACTTCTCTATGCACTTTTAGAAAGAGAGAGACATTCACAGGCTCTAAACTGAAGTACTACATTCCCAGTATTGTGCTTTCCAAAAGGTACACAAGCAGGCAGTAACCATTCTTACTATCCACACTGTATAGCCATTTTGTCCCTGTTGGGAAATGTCCGAGGAAATCCTACTGATTGCAAATATTTTTAATCTAAGTTATGACTTAGGTAAACTTTACTTATTCTACTTCCCTTAATATTTCCTTCTTTTCAAATTTACCCTTTTTAAATTTTTCATTTTTGGTGAACAATTTACAATAATAAATTAGGAACATCAATATTTAACTCTATAAAATGTCTGTTTATAAAATTATTCATATGAATTTTCACTGGCCTTTTACTCTCATATTAATAAGGAGAAGGCTACTGGCAAGAAACAAAGCAAAACAAAATGCACACAAAAAAAATCTTTTAAAATTTTGGGATACTGAAGTATTCTGGTTTTAAGCATTTGATCTTATGAACTTGTTAATGAATGTTAATATTCTTCACTGAAATCTCCTACCTATATTTTTATGCTTCTTAGCAAGTTGAGTTTACCGATCAATGATGTATATTACCCTATTATTATTCTAAATTGAGTATAGGTAGTAGAAAGGCCACAAATAGCTTATTTTCTTAGATACTTTCTCAAAGTAGTTTCATATTCTTTTATTCTCCTTCAGTATTTTATTATCTAATATATATGTCTAAAACAATATGTACAACAGGCCAATAAATGGCTCTGTTTAGCTAAGTTTACTCTAGTTGAATTACCATGAAAATGTTAGGTCTAAATTTCTAAACGTTATGAACAATAATTTTTTTGAAGAGCTCTGATTTTCCCAAGAACACAATACTCCAGATTATCTTAAGTTTACACATGTAAAAGAGAAAGAAATATGTATGAAAATATCATAACTCTTCTTTAGCTATTAGAATTTTTCAACTGAGGTTTTAAATAATCACCAATTTGGTATCACTCCTTTGCAGTCTTTAGCTCTCAATATACAGTTGACACTTTCAATTTCTGGGGATTTCTGACTTTAAGGTACTCATTAAAGGATGTTTAAGAAATGAAGCAGGGAATGAAATGACTTTTATTTTAAAAGTAAGTGCAAAAAAAATTATGAAGATGGAGCCTGAAGAATATGAAAGGCAGACAGTACCAAATGCTGGTGATGCTGGTAGGAATGCAAATGTTACACCACTTTGGAAGACAGTTCGTCTAACTTTTCACAAAACAAAGCAAAACTCTTATCATAAAATCTAGCAATCATGCTCCTTGGTATTTACCCAAAGAAGGTGACAGCACATCCACCCAAAAACCTTCACAAGAATGTTTATAGCAACTTAATTAAAAATTGCCAAACTTGGGAGTAACCAAGGTATCCTTAATTAGGTAAATGGATAAACTGTAATATATCCAAATAATGAAATAGTATTCAGCATTAAAAAGTAATGACCCATCAAGTCATAAATCAGGTTGATTTGTTTCAACTGAAATTCATGATCTCAAAGCTCATGTCTTTATATTTCCCAGAAAAAAATAATATTCCCTGCTCCATTCACTCTCATCCTTTCCCAGAGTAACAGTTCATGTTTATTTTTTCCGCTTTCATTTTTACTTTGTTGATGACTTTATTTTCTATTTCACTTGTAAAAAAGTAATAATTTGACAAGAACTTCAAAATCTCCAGTCGCTACAGCTGCTCACCTTCATATATCCATACCTACATTCTGTTACATCTCATTTCCATATGGGCGAACTGTCTTTGCTTCTAAATAATGTTCACTCCTCTTACTGTGACTAAGGCTTGCCCACTTGTTTTATTAGTCAGGATTCTCTAGAAGGACAGGACTAATAGTATAAATAAATATATAAATATATATTATATATATTATATTATATACATATATATTGTGTGTATATATATATGAGTTTTAAAGAGTATTGACTCACACAATCACAAAGTGAAGTTCCAAGATAGGTCATCTGCAAGAGCCAGTCCAAGTCCCAAAACCTCAAAAGTAGGGAAGCCAACAGTGCAGCCTTCAGTCTGTGGCCCAAGACCCAAGAGCCCCTGGCAAACCACTGAGGAAGGTTCAAGAGTCCAAACGCTGAAGAACTTGGAGTTTGATGTTGGAGGGCAGGAAGCATCCAGCATGGGAGAAGGATGGAGGCCAGAAGACTTAGCCAGTCTAGCCCTTCCATGTTCCTCTGCCTGCTTTTATCCTAGCTGTGCTGGCAGCTGATTAGAGGGTGCCCGCGCAGACTGACGGTGGGTCTGCATCTCCCAATTCACTGACTCAACTGTTAACCTCCCTTCGTGACACCCTCACAGACACATCCAGGAATGATACTTTGCATCCTTCAACCTAATCAAGGTGACACTCAGTATTAACCATCACACCTGTTATCTACTCATGCCTATCATTCCAACAATACTCTTCTTCTGCATCTGAAATTGTGTAATTCCTCTACCAAGTTCTTCACATAAAAAAACAAGAAAATAAAATTATGTCATTTAATGTGAAAAAAAAAAACAACTTTATCCCAGTTGGCCTCCATCTGGAACCCGATTTCCCCTCTTTTTTAGCAGTTTATGTCTAATCTTTGTGTTCAATTACTCTACTCCCATTCGCTCTTGAACCTATTTCATTCAGGCGTATTTTCTTCTGCTTCTACACTGGGACAGTTATGAAGGTGATGAATACAAGTAACTACTTATACATTGGCCATATATTTATATATAAACAAAGAATACAGTTCTAAGTGTAAGGTATCCTGCTATATTATACTTAGCAACAGTGTCTTCAATCTACTCCTTTGACATCATGATCACTGTTCCTTGAAATATTTTTTTCTTCAGACACCGTATTCTCTTAGTTTTTCTCCAGCCTCCCTAGATAATTCTTGTCCTCCTTATCGTCCTTACCTCCTCCCAAAATTTGAAGTTTCCCAGATTTCTCTACTATTTGAATTACCCTTTGCTACACACCAACATTTCTTAAATCCAGTTTCATGATTTAGGTATGCTTATAACTACCACACAATTCTTCATATTCAATTTGGATAGTTACTCAATGTTTGTGTTGAATCATTCTCATCATCCTGACTTAAGTAACAGGGCTTGGGGCTTGAAATTTTTACCTTTAAAGAAAGTTACACTTATTTCACATAATACACAGAAATAAATGTCCTGAATATTAAAAACATTATAAAGAAAACACTATTTATTACATCATAATTATATTCCTCTACATTTATGTCAAGACTGTTAAAGTTTCGAAGTTCACATATGTCTTTAATATTTACAATGAATTCCGATGACACAAGTTTAGCTCTCACCTTCTTGTTCTTTTAGAATTGTTCTTTGATATTTATCAGGATATACGATTATCCAACTAAAAACTAGGTTTCCTATCAGTCCTTCTGTCATCCTAGTTTAGGATTTTTCCCAGAATTTTTCATGTTTAACTACCTTATTAATGGTTGCATTAAGGTAGGCCCTGAAGGTTTCTGTGCTTCCAGATTCTCCCCTGATTTCCTCTCACAGTACATGAGACATCTGTGTGGGCACAGCAAGAAGGGTTCTCACTGTGACAGAAGCTTGTATCTAAATGATGTCCAGTAATATAACCAGTCTCTCCATTCTTAACTCTCTCTGGATGCACACAACGCAGCCAACAGTTTCCTTTTCTATGGCAGTAGGCATACGAAAATAAGCTATTTTTAAAACTATTTTATAATTTTCTTCAGAACAATTTTTTAGATCTGCCGATACAATAAAAATAAATTGCTGATAATAAATATTTCAAAAAGTATGTAAGTATGTTTAGCACTCCCCTTCTCCCCTCAAAGTTGCTCGGGTTTGGACAATAAATTCTATAGCCACACTACTATTTAGTCACCATTTTAAAGATCAAATTTGCCTACACTTCCTCGCCCCTTTGAAGTTGCCTGGAAAATAACACCGTTGCAGTTCCCATGGAACCAGGAATAGAGACCTTATGTTGAGCATGCATGGGAGTAAGAGCCACTAAAGATGGGTGTCTAGGAGAAGACATGGAACAGAGACTCCCACCGGCCCTGGATCCCTCAACTGCACACTGTTACTCAAGAGAGAAATAAAGTGCTTCTTAAGACATTATATTTTGGTGTCTTGTTGCTACAGGAGTTTAGTCAGTCTCCAAAGTAGTATATTCCCTAAATAACAAAGATTGAACCTTATTTGTACTGCTCCACATTTAGGGAGCAATAAGAAAATCTTACTGAAACCTGGCAAGCCATGACTAATGACCATTTTTCCTTCTCAAACTAGGGCCAGAATGCAAAGGATTCTGGATAAAAGAGCTCTTGGCTGCTATCAGAACCAAAAAAGAGTAACTAAGAGCAACTTCCGGTGAAGGGCACACTGAGAAAGGAAATCACACATAAATGCAAATCCTCCTGCAGGCTCCCTCATGCTGCTGGGCAGAGTCTGGAGACCTGAACAGGGTAGTGGCTGCCAAGAGTCATCTGCTCTCATCTCTAAGGGTGTGGCCAGGCAGGACCTGCAATAGAAGGGGCGGCCCAGAGATGCCACAGTGCCTCCACAGGACCGGGAGCGAGCCACAAGCCTGCCTCACAGTCCAGCTGCCACAGCCCTGAGGGATCCTAAGTGGACCTAGAGCCCACTCACACCCTCTCCTCAGCTGGCGACAGAGCCAGGGCCCCGCCTTCCCAATCGAGGCAAGAATGGAGGGTGGAGCAGCTGTGATCAATACCTGCACCAAGGCCATGCACACTCACCACTCTCAACCAACAACCCAGTGTTTTCTAAAACAAGGGACAGTCCAATCAGGAGAGGCCCAGCCTGCTCAATCTGGTCCTGCATTATATAGATGGAGAAACTGAGGCCCAGAAGGTTGAGTGCCAAGGAGACCGACTCAGGCCACACGAAGGCGGCACTCACACCCAGACAATCAGCCCTGAGCTAGGTCTGGCCGCCCCCACAGTCAAGAGCCCCAGGCTTGGACGCCCACCCTGGAGTGACCAGTACCTTTGAACGCCTCCAGCAGGTGCTTTTCCATATACCAGCAGGCAGTTTTGAAGTTGGGAAACTGAGTCAGACTGCCCAGTTTCAACATCCGTTACACTTCATATGCTCTGGAAGCCACCAAATAGCCGCTTTCAGTGCACTGACCATCAAGCAGGTGATGCTGGGGGTGGATCCAGGTCCCAGGCACGCCAGCTCAGGCTTCCCCATTGGGCCCTGCATAGCTGAGGTGGACGAGGCGACAATTGCCCCTGGGTGGCTGCAGGCCTTGGGGCCCATGAGAGCTCTGTCAGTGCCTGAGAAGAGAAAGGAGCAGCCTTTTAAGCAACCCCAACCCCACCAAGGGCAACTATGACCGTCCAGCAGCCAGATGACTCGAGGGGCCGGCCTGCACGACCCCAGAGCCCACCTCCTCCTTCCCTCCACATCACGAAGAGGCCCATCAAGGCTGACGGTCATGTCCAGGTCACCCACAGGGGGGATGAGCCAGTACTCAGCCCGAGGTGTCCGGCACCGACCCAGCTAGAGGGAGGACCCTATCCTATGGAGCCTGAGGGCAGACAGCACACAAGGCACTACCTCCTCTGCATCTCCACGTTCAGGCTGTGGAGAAAATGTCCTGTGAGGGCCAGGCAGTCCACAGGGGTGAGTGTGACATAGATCCTGTCTGGGAGAGAGAGAGGAGTGGCTGGCACCTCACCTGGCTCCCATGAAGGGGCTTCTCATGGCTCCAGATCAGGGAGCAGCAGAGACCAGCACAGGCCTTTCCAGGCCCAGCTCAGGCTCCAGCTCCTGCCCGCCTGTGCCTTGGTGCCCTGTCCACCGCTGCAGCTTCACCAGCAGCCTGGGGCCTCCCTGGGAGCAGCTCTCTGGTCCTAGCCCCACCCCAGGCTCCATGGAAGGGAGTTGGGGAGAGACTGCATCTCAGGCAGCACAGACTAGTCAGTCCAGCCCTGCACCACACAGACAGGGAAACCGAGGCCCAGAGCTGAGGGGACTCGCTCAGGCCACATGAGGGCAGTACTCAGACAGAGAGAGGAAGCTCCAGCCTATGTCCAGCTCCCCCGGCCTCCCAACCACACTCAGGGCCAGGAGACAAGGCCGGGGCAGCTACATCACCACCAGAGTTGGGACTGGATCCCAGGTTATCCTTGGAGACAGCTTGGGCCAGACCCTGGGAAATCCACAGCTCTTTCCTAAATAGCTGTGACTGTGAGGAAACTGATGGAAGAAGGAGGGACTCATAGATGACAGAAGATTCTGAAGCTTATAAATCATTAAAGTGTGAGGGCCTCAGTTTGATACTTACTTAAAATGAGAAAAAAAAAACCCTATAAAACAATGTGAAAATCTGAACACCAATTGGCTATTTGATGATACTAGGGAATTGCTGTTAATTGTTCATTTTTTCAAGATGTGGGAACAGTATTGTAGCTATGTTATTTTAGAAGGAAAGGAAGTCCTTCAGAAATAGTGGAATATTTATTGAAACGGCAGAATATCTGGGATTTGTTCTAACATCATCTAGGGGCACAAAGTGGCTCACGACGGGCTTTCTCCTTCAGCACAGACTCAAAATGTCCCCTAATATTGACTTAATGAGCAGCTAGCACCCTCTTCCCTCGCTGGTTCTGATGTCGTGGCTGCTGTTCCCACACAAGGCTCTCTGAGCTGGGTCTCCAGCCGTGGGCTCAGTCACAGTGAGCCCAGCCAGGCTGTGAAGGGGCCTGACTGGCTGTGCAGCTCCAAGGTGTCCTCAGTGGTGATGACTGCCCATGCTGAGCAGACAGCACAAGCCCCACTGCTGGCCCCTCTGCAGGGACTGGGCTGGGATGGCATTAAGTTCTGGACAAGGGAGCAGGCATGCCAGGGATGCCAAGAGACCCCATGGTGGGGACACGGCCTGAGAGGCCAGTAACCTTGATGAGGGCCTGCAAGCCCTAGGACACAGTCCCCAAAGCTGCCAGCACTCACCTGAGGGAATGAAGAGGGTCTGGCCCTGCATTTGTCGACCTGGTGGGCAAAGAACATCTCGCTGTGGTTAGAGGCAGACCGCCAGCACTCACACAGATGTTGGCTGAGGCTGGCCTGATGAGACAGAAGGTTCTCTCCCCCTGCCAAGAGAGCCTGTTGGCAGAGCCGCCCATGCCAGTACAAAGGGTGGGGGTGCAAGTGATAGGTCCTAATGTGAAAAGTACCCTGTTCAGGTCCACGACTCCCGTCTGCACCACTGAGGACACAGGGGCTTCGCAATTCAGAAGTGTGCGTGTTAGGAAGATTCTGGGTATCTGGGCCCCCAGCATAATCAAGGGCTAAAGCCCATAATCCCACATTACATTGTTTTGAGGCACTACAAATGGCGTGGATGCCTAGGTTGCAAATAAAGCTGCAATTGGCTGTCAAAAGAATTCCAGGTAGCTCCACTCTTGAGAACCACTTGGATCCCAGGCTGGGTCAAATGATGCCACTGTGTTCCAGGTGGTCTTATGCCTGGCCCCAGGAGGGGTTCTGCACCGGGAGCAGAGAGACCCCTGTCCTACGGCAGTGGAGCCAAGGCAGGTTCTGAGGGTGCCCCAGTGACTTCCTCAAGGCCTCCCAGAGGTGGGATAAGCATACCCACCCGCCCCCAGCTACAGCCCCAGCCGGTCTGGAGAAGCTCAGTGAGCAGCTAGGGGAGCCCGCAGCTTAAGGTTTCCTTTGTTTCTTTTGCTATTTTTCATTTTTCTTCTGGCTTTTCTGGCTTCCCTCTCTCAGCCTCGATGGTGAGGCTCCTAGCCATCCCTGTCTGCTCAGATGCCCTCATCCTGCCCGCTAGGTCCTGTGCGGGGCCCTGGCTATGGCTCACCCCTCTTTCAGGATGTCCTCACAACACCCCCCTTTCTCCTCTAAGTGCACAGTCACCCAGCGGCCTCATCCAATGGTTATTGAGCCTGAATCCCATTAGAAAAATGAGACATTTGTGCGCTTATCTGATCCCACATGCACCCCCGCCCCTCCATCCAGGGATGTCTCCATGGCCTCCTGTCCCAGGGATGGATGGTCCGAGGGCCCTCTGGGGAGTGGCATCTTGGCCACAGTCAGGGCTCGTGGGACTGCAGACAATCTTGCAGATGGGTCATGGCCACAGCACAGCTGAGGTGTTCCAAGGGGCGTGGCTTACTTTGAACACGCGGTATCAGGCAGAGGTGCCCCGAGTCGATGTGGAAGTTGGTGTAGCTTTCCTTCATGCAGATCAGGTAGTACTGGGTCACTTTGGGCTTGGCCAGCAATATATCGTCTAGCCAGTAGTTTTCTACCCAGGGCAGTTTCTTCATGATGTTAGGTGGCTCCACGAAGCTGGGCATCCTGGGGGTGGGAGAGGAAGGTAGAGAGGGAACCTGAGACTCCCTTTCTGATGTCCCCTGGAGTGGGAAACATGCTCTGTGAGGTGCGTCCCACACTCTCACCACCTGCAGGCCACGCGTCACAGCTGTCATTTCACAGAGGAGCAAACAGGATTACAGAGGGCGGAATGAGCCCAGGCACTGGCTGTGGCCCTGGCGGGAGACTGGGTCTGATGCTGGCCTCCACTCCCAGAAGACAATGAGAAGGCCCCAAAACCATCCACCCCTGAGAAGGAGCCTCCTTTCCTGCAAACTGGAAAGTGAGTCCGGATTGGCCATGTGCATGTGACTGTGGCAAGCAGAGCTGCAGCGTAGATATCATTTCTCACACTCAGTCCAGGCACCTCTGGTGTCACCTGGATAACAGCCACTGCTCCTCAGAGCTGACAACAGGGCACCTGCGACCCCTAGCCTTGTCAGATCACAGTCAAATCCAGCCGACTCATATCCAGGGAAGAGAGGGAAATGCAAAGCCTTCGATTCAATGAAGTGTAAACTGTCCTGGATAAAATGCACTACATTTTATCAAAAACATCAAACTAGGCCAGGCACGGTGACTCACACCTGTAGTATCAGCACTTTGGGAGGCTGCAGTGGACAGATCACAACGTCAGGAGTTCGAGACCAGCCTGGCCAACATGGTGAAACCCTGTCCCTACTAAAAATACAAAAACTAGCTGGGCATGGTGGCGTGCCTGTAATCCCAGGTACTCGGGAGGCTGAGGCAGGAGAATCACTTGAATCCAGGAGGCAGAGGTTGCTGTGAGCTGAGATCACCCTATCGCCCTCCAGCCTGGGTGACAGAGTGAGCCTCCACCTCAAAAAAAAAAAAAAAAGTCATCACCTTTACATCTCCAGCAGGTTCCAAACTAGCACCCTTTTCCATCCTCCAGGAGTCCTCATTGCCCCCATGCCTGCCCACTGCCAACTTCTGAACACTCAGCAATCTGGGCACCTTGCTGCCCACAGGAGAGGGTTCCCTGCCACAAGGGCCCTTGCAACCCACCTCCAGCTGGGTCTTTCAAACACCACACACGATGGGGGCCAGGCTGTCCCTGCCTCCCACTACACCCTCAAATGTCCTTCTTTTCCTTGCTTGGCTTGCTTAGGTACAGGCCACACCTTTCTCTGAGTTGGTGGGGGGTGGTCCTAAAGCCCCCATGGACACGCAAGGTCACCATGAGCAAGAGTCCAGATGTGACATGTGTCTGAATGACCAGCAGTGGGCACATCACTTTAGACCTGCCACACAGCAGGCATCTGTCTGGTCTAGGGGTACATTGGTCATTGCGGGCCCCCGTGAGGCAGCAGGCCCCAAGAGCTACCCCAGACAACCCATGGGGTCAGGCCTGACCTTACCTACTTGGCCAACATTCTAGGAGACAGACTTAATGATGAAGCAGAGCCCACTCCATGGCCCTGACCCAAGCTCATGTGAAGGCTCTGATAGGTCAGTGACCAATAAAAGTTGCAAACAACCTTCTAATGGTCCACGGACTGGGCCAGTGGACACAGGAGGCAAAGGGATGGCCCTGAAACGCCCAATGGAAAACCACAGGCCAAAGTACCCTCTCTCCCCCTAGCTCCATCATCCCGACATCTGAGAACCCCCTCAGTTCTCAGATGACTTAAGAAAATTAAGTTGATGGAGACATGACTCAGTTATGTTTTTTGGTACCAAGCAATACATACTGCTTTCCCTGTTACCGTAACGCACTCCATTTCCCTTTTTGCCTTTGCTGTTAGGAAGCTCAAACCATACTGAATGCTCATTACCTTTTTTTTAAAAAAAAAATTAAAGACAGGTGCCCAGGCTGGTTGCAAACTCCTGGCCTCAAGTGATCCTCCTGCCTTAGCCTCCCAAAGTGCTGGGATTATAGGCATGAGCCACCATGCACAGCCATATTACCTTTTTGTGGCTCTTGGCACAGTGTTGTATTATCTTTCTCAGTGTGGTTTTAGATAATTCTTTTGTTTATTCCTACCTGCCCCTTTGCATGTGTTATGTGCTTTCAGGAAGTAGGGATGATGGAAATGATGCAGACTGAAGCCATCCTTAGCCACCCATGCCTTACACTGAGTGAGTGTTCTGGATCTTTTCCAGGGGCCAGCTGGATGGCAGCAGATTTGATGGAGAGGGGGTGAGGGGTGGATTCAGGGCCGGCACCGACCACCCCTAGGCTGGCAGCCCTGGGGGAGAACAAGGTCAGAGCCACAAAGTACGGGGCCAGCAGCTCTGCCACTGGGAAGCCAGGCTGGTGTAGATCAGCCATGACAGAGGATGCCCCACCCAGTGACCGCAGGGCTGATGACAACCAGCACCAGAAACTCAGGGGGATCGGGCCAACCAAAACACATCTGTGGGGAGTCCACTTTGCCTGGAAGGCAGGGAGGTGAGTCACAACAGCCCCCCCTACAGAATCTCATGTGTGAGTGCAGGCCTTTCCATGGGTGTGTGCAGGTGTTGGTAACTGTGCCAGGGATGTGGATGTTAGGAGTGTGAGTGTGCCAGTGAGTCAGTGTCTCAGTCTTTCAAGAATGTGTCATAAGCGTGTCATGAGTCCCTTTGTGTTTGTGTCAGTGCCTATCAGGAAGGTGTCCACGGTGTGTCCGTGAATGTCCATGAGTGAGTGTATCACAAGTCCATGTCATGCGAGCGAGTCGGTGTGTTGTGAACGTGTCATGAGCGTGTTGGTGTGTCCATGAGTGTTTGCGCCCTGTGTTGCTGAATGCTGAGTGTCATGAGTGTGTCCATGTGTCTGATAGTGTGTCGTATCTATGAATGTGGCATGAGTACGTCCATGGGTGAGTGTTGGTGTGTTGTCAATGGGTCAGGAGTGTGTTGGTGTGTCCATGAGTGTGAGTTCACCACGCGTTGGTGTCTGTGAGTAGGTATGAGTGTGTCATGACTGCGAGTGTGACATCTATGAGTAAGTGTGTCCATAAGCGAATGTGAGGGTCCGTGTGTCATGAATGTGTCAACGTGTTCGAGTGTCCATGAATCAGTGTGTCATGAGCATGTCCATGAGTTGGTGTCATGACTGTTGAGTGTGTCCATGAGTGTGAATGTTGTGTGTCCATAAGTGGGTGTGTCATTGATGTGTCTGAGTGTGTGATGAAGTGTGTGCATTCTGGAAAAAACTACACACCATTACCAATGTTCTCTCTGAGGACTAGGATGGGATTGGCCAAGGTCAGAAGAGGCTTTGCCTTTTTGCTCCTTATTTTTGAATTGTTCACAATGTTCAAACCTTGTGTTGAATTCAAACCTTGTGTTGAAACCTTGTGTTGAATGTTGAATTGTTCACAATTGTTCAAACCTTCACACTTTGAAAGAGAAAGAGCTGTGGGCCAACCTTAAAAAAAAGGAAGGAAAAAGGGAAAAAATTTAAAAGAGCAAGAGAAACAGGAAAAATCCATGTGTGCCATGTGCAGTATTCCAGACTGAGACCTTCGAACTGTGCTTCTCAGGCGACTGCCAAGGACGGCACAGCACCCCTGCCCCAACCCCAGCCCCAGGGTGGCGGCACTCACTGGGTATCAGAGAACTCTAGGTTAGTGGTGTTGAGGACCCGCTTGCAGCTGGTGCTGTAGTAACACTCCACAAATTCCTTCAGCTTCATCTTGCAGTCCTTCTGCTTGGTGACATCTGTCACATCCACACTCTGCTCCAGCCGTGGGGAGGTGCTGGGAGGAGCTCGAGCACCCTGGGAAGTTGGCACAGCCTCCCTGAGGCCAGGATGTGCAGAGTGGACACATACCCTTGGCTGCCGTCACACACAGCAGAGTTGCCAGCGGCTGGATGCTAAGGCTCTGGGTGCCAACGTCCAGCTTCATCCACGTGCTTTTCCTCTGGCTCAGCAAAGCGCCCTGACCACTCTCCCTCTGACCTGGTGATAACTGCAAGGCAGCCAGGTGACAGGCCTCAGTGAGGGTGGCCAGATTAGCGAATGAAAACACAGGACACCTGGCCCACCTGAATTTCAGATGAACAACAAATACATTTCAGTGTATGTTCCAAGTAATTCATGAGACATACCTACTTTTTAAAAATTAAGCTATCAAATCCCCCACATTTGTACAGCACCAATTCATGACTCTGGTAATTGGCAAACTGATAAAGGGAAAAGCCTTCTCTGTAGCTGACACAGAAAAGTTCAGGATAGCCAGACGAGCTGAGAAGGCAAATTTCTTTATAAAAGACTCATGACTGAAAGAGGCAGAAGAAAGCACAGAATTGCCAGCAGCCCTTTACAGTAGTTCTCCATGGCTGCTCTGTCCACAAAGTGCAAGGCCATGGGGTTAGTGTGGACAGATGAGATGTGTGCCGTGGCCACTGGCCTTGTTGGCATCACTGCAGGAGTGCGGCCAGGCACGATAGGCCTCCCCACGGATGGAAGCACATGCACCCAGAGGGAGTCCTGCCAAAAACCTGAAGGCAAGTCAAGCAAGCCTCTAACCACGAGTTCATAGGAAACAGCTGGGACAGAAGGATCTGCTCAATGACACCACTGGGGACGCTGGCAACAAAATCCTGGATGTCGGACATTCTGCAAGACCAACCATGGCCTCCTCTCCAACAAACCAATGAGATGGAAGGAAATGTCGCTGTCAGAAGAAAAGAGACTCCAGGGACATAAAAAGCAAATGCAATGTGGGGGCCTCATTTGGATTCCACTGCCAAACGTAGAGAGGCATTTTTGAGGCAACTGGGAAGAATTAAACTGAGTCTTACATGCCACCGAGGAATTACTGTTAATATTATCGAGTGTAATGGTGGAACTGTGAGCGATGTACTGGAATTTTTATGGGTGAAATGGTGTATGTAAAAAGATTTTTTTTTTTTTTGAGATGGACTCTTGTTCTGTCACCCAGGCTAGAGTGCAGTGGTGCAATCTTGGCTCACTGCAACCTCCACCTCCCGGGTTCAAGCAATTCTCCTGCCTCAGCCTCCCGAGGAGTCGGGACTATGGGTGCCACCACTACAACCGGCTAATTTCTTTATTTTGAGAAGGGGCAGGGTTTTGCCTTGCTGGCCAGACTAGTCTCGAACTCCTGGCCTCAAGAAATTCAGCCACCTCAGCCTCCTAAAGTGCTGGAATTAAAGGCATGAGCTACCATGCCTGGCCAGAATTTCTTTTAAAATACTACAAGAAAACAAACGTATGGAGGCAGAAAATCGGCTGAAGGCTGCTGGTTTTTGTTTCCAGTGCTAGCTGCATGAGGGCTTATTGTTTCTTTAATTTTGTGTGTGTTTAAAAAGTTTCATCATAAAAAAAAAATTAAGAGGAAAAAGACAGACGTGGGCCCGCAACACCAGGGCCTCTTGGGCCTGGTGGTGTGATGTAGCACCCACAAAAATGCAATTCATAGCTGCCGGAATCAAAGGGCCTCCCAGACCAGCCCCCACTTTGCAGCCAGAATATCGGGGAGGGCAAGGGACCTGCCAGGTCATATGTCATCTCAATGGGACACAGGGTCTAAGAGCACCAGGAACAGAGTACAGTGAGCCTGGAGCCTCCCCTGCTCACGGCACACAAGGGACACAGCCAGGGCCAGGGAAACAGCATGCACAGTGACGAGTGCCCCAGCACTCCCAGCTCAAGCTCCAGAGCACTGTGAAGCAGATGGTACTTATCCACGTATTTCTCAATGTCACTTACATAGAATGTAGGGGCCCAGTCAGCCAGGCCCAGCCCACCTTTCTTAGGGATGAGGATAGGTTCCGTGAAGCCATGCTTCTCCATGTGGCCCAGTGTGAGCTGACTGCCCGGCACACAGACCACCACGTCTCCAGCACTGCAGAGAAACACAGGTCAGAGGCCACGTCGGGTCCGAGGCCTTCTGCACCAGAACAGGTGTGGACAGGGCCTACGGCGCTGGAGAGGCGAGTCTAGGTCTGGCCACCTATCTCCCACAGCCACAGGAGGAGGCCTGGCCATCGTGCCACATCTGGGACTATAGGGCAGCCAGGGCAGATGCAGTGCTGACTCTGGAACCCCACTGTTTGGGGGAGTGGGGACATGGGCTCCCACATGTGTCAGATGGAAATGTCGAGAGGTGACAAGGGCCCGTCCTTCATAACTATCTGGGCCTGTCCACCCCACCTACTTCCTCGCACTGCCCAGGTCACACCACCTCCCAGGGCACCAGGTACGCACACGTTGGACTTTGTACATGTGCACATATCGATAGTGAATATGTTCCCATGCAACAATGCAGGCACACGCATGTACACACGTGCAAGGCTGGGGACACTGGAGCAGGTGTCGCCCAAGTGACAGATGTTTGGAAGTCCCTGCTTCTTAAGAGCTGAGATGGGCAGGGGGCCAAGGCAGGCCCTAGAGGTGTGTGTGTTGAGATGTTCAGCCCAGAGGTTAAACGAGTTGGAGAAAAGATACTCCCAATGACAACCCAGACCCTCCTAACCCCTCAACAACCTTAAACCTCGGCGACTGTGAATACCATCACCCTCTGCTGGGCCTGCTGCTACCCAGGGAGGTGTGGATATCGAGGGAGCAAAGGGTTTCAGAGTTCACAAAGTGCCTTCTCTGCCTCAGAGGGCCTTGTGGAAATGGATGCAGTTGCGTGCACTCCATGGGGGAGCCAAGTGGGACCCAGGGAGGAAACTTCCAGAGCTGAGCTTTCTGCACCAAGCAGAGCTCCCTGCCTGCCCTTAGATCATCACCTGCGAGGAGCACCAAGTGTGGACAGGGCTCCAAGGAGGGGCTGCAATGAAGGCCCAGGACGGCATCGATTCAGACAGGAGCACAAGGCAGCCCTGCGGTCACGTGGCAGCAGTGACACTGCAGCTGGGAGAGGCCTCAGGGCTGGCTGAGGAGACCAAGGAAAAGGAGGCAGCCCACAGAGACAGGGGGCCATGGTGGGAAGCCCGCAGGGGCCCAGCACGGCCGGCAGCATGGGGGCGTCCTCCCCGTCACCTGTCTGCGTGGTCATTATTTCACCTGTCTGCGTGGTCATTATTTCATCAATCGCACTCCTGTCCGTGAACACTCACTGAGGCCAGGGGCCCCCCGGCTATACCTGTGTACCTCCTCTCTCATGGGACAGGGTCCTCACATGGATGAAGCAACTGAAGCCAGAGAAGTGGCGCCATGCCAAGGTCGCTAACGAAGGTACACAGAGGAGCAAGGAGGCTGACTGCCCCTCCTGCTGCATGGGCACAGGGAACCCTGTCCCAGAACCACATGGGGAGCATGATGACGGCGTCCCTGTGACAACATACCCACGGAGACGGCCGCTGAACAGTCACCTCAACCCCACAGGGCAGGACAGGAAGAGAAAAGTCAGTTCAATAAGATAAGTAATTGTGTCTAAGTCAGGAGTTGATATTCAGGGCTGCTTATAACCACTATGCGGCTTTCTCATCAGATGGGGACACCTTCCCGAGTTCCTGGCCAGGTACCCTGGGCCACCCTGTACCAAATATCTGTGTCAGTCGGGTAAACCTGTGGGCCTGTGGCCCCTGCCCACAGGCCACAGCCAAAATCAGCTCAAGAGACAGGTTAGAAAAGCACAGGGAGGGACCCTGCAATCCTTACCATGGTGGCTTTCAAAAAGAGGGGGTGAAGTGTGAGGACCAGGCCTCAGGCACCGCTAACTCTGGGAACCCTGAGCAGTCCCCATCCCCACCTGCAGGCCAGGGTGGCAGGGGCAGGACAAGTGGAGGCAGGCTCGAGTCCTCCAGAGGTTCCCAGCTCTGGCTTAGAGCTTCTCCAGGGACATGGAGCGGCCCTCTTGTCCCTAAGGTGCCTTTGTGTGCAAGGCATGGACAGAGTCAGTGCAAAGACCAACTGGGGCATCACAGGCTCTGGGCACAGTGCACATTCACTTCAAATCTGAACATGCACACTGGTGGAAGGTGCTCGAACCGTGTACCTCTGTCCCTGACAGAGCACACATCCCTCAATAATCACTGAAAATCTGCCTCACAGAATTTATATAGCACATTCAGCCCATAGACACGTGCATGCAGACACACGCTCATGCACACACATACGCACGCACACAGCTAGGAACTGAATATCTGTCCCATCAAAATTTATCTGACCCCAAAGGTCACAGTTTTAGGCGATGGGGTGTTTGGGACATAATGAGGTCTTGAAGGTGAAGTCCTCATGAGTGGGATTACTGTCCTTATAAAAGGTACCCCAAAGAGCTGCCTTCTTCCTTCCACCATGTGAGGACACGTCAAGACGGCATTGTCTATGAACCAGAAGCAGGCCCTCACCACACACTGAATTAGCCAGCACCTTGATCTTGGACTTCCAGCCTCCAGAACTGTGGGAAATAAATTTTCTATTACTTAAGCCCTCCAGTCTGTAGTATTGTGTTACAGGATCCTGAACAGAGCATGACATACAAGCACAAGCATGCATACATACACATGCACAAATATGTAAGCACACACATACACGCACATGCACATGTGTACAGCCAGGCAGGGGCTGGGAGTCCCATCGCCT